>NW_010194157.1:4253-57595 GCF_000695765.1 Mesitornis unicolor | reverse complement strand
ATGCTGTGGGAGACTGTGTCAAAGGCTTCAGTTCAATTCTGATAAGTTAGTATTAGGGCAGCCATCAAAAGGGCTCTTCCAAGTACAAACCTATTTATTTTCCACTTCACTTGTGTGCAAGATTATCCCCGAATAAAAATCATCTCTACTGGGTGAAAACAGATTCTCTGCAGTCTTTGCCTGGAGATTGCTAATGAACACAAGTGGTGAAGGCATGCTCTGAGTCCACGACTCTTACACTGTCCAGACCAGCAGACTCAGACCCAGCAGGAAAGAATGCAACACTCAGTAAACCTGGTTCATGTGGAGGCTGCAACTTTATTAAATGTAAACCACATTATGGCCTTATTTAAATTAATAGGCACAGTGGGTGCTCAACACCTCTGAAAGAGTCTGCACTAGGGTTAGCCATAAAATTTTCCATTGAGACTGTTGTGTGAAGAACTGGGACTTCTGACTAGTAGTGGTTGCCAGAAAACTGCCATTCCATGGAAATTATTTTCTTGATTGTTCAGATTTTCATGCTGAAAAAAATACCCTGGTTTTTTTCAGCTGCTTTCTCTTATCAGATTTGTTACCCAGCTCTTCATTTCCACAGTCCACGTGCTGTGTGAGGTGCTCTTGCCAGATCACCTCACTTGAATAGACCAGAGTCAAATTCGCAAAGCAAAGGCTGAGAGACAACACTTCATGGAGGAGTGGGGCATGCACACAGCCTGCCAGGGCAGCCTTGACTTTAGACAAAAATGGGGAAACGAGACCCAAGTACCATCCCTTCCACGCCCACCCCATGTACCCAGGTTTCCATCAAAGAGACCCAGGAGGACAGGCAGGGTAGGAGACCACCCTATGACCTACCTCTGTCAGGAGGACCAGAAGACAGGGACCAAGGAGGGTACTATGGGGCCTGCCTATGCCACAGCCAACATGCAACCAAGTAACAACCTTTCTGAACTAAGCCCTTTAATTCTTCTAGACTGGAAATTTCAGCTTTGTTGAAAAGCTGTTGTTTTCTGGAGGGGAAAAAAAAAATCTTTCCCTAAATTTCGTGAACAAATTAGGGCTGATAACTTAAGAAAGGCTAAGGGAAAGTAGCGGGTGGTGTTTGAACAGCAATTCACCATGGTTATAAACAGTGGAAATCTCTACGATATACCCAGCTGAAAACCAAAGGAGACTCTTTTCCAGTTAAAAGACAGAAGCACTGTACTGTAATTGGTTCTAGCAAGAAATAGAAATATCTTAACTGAGAGAAAGACAATTACTTGCAATATTGTCATACTTAAAATGTCTGTGTTCAATGATTGCTTTCAGCTCATAATAATAAATTCTAGACTTTTAAACATCAAAACCAATAAAGCTACACAGAGAGAATGTTTGTCATTGTAACAAAAATTATCCCACATATAGGCCCGAAGCAAAATTTTTAAAAATAACAGAAATACTGCTGAAGTAATTTTAATAGCAAATAAATAAATGTAGGAAGATCATACAATTGTGGCAATTCAGAAATTAGAACTAAGAGTTACATAAATTGGTACATTGAACTGTACCGTATGCAAATATATTTATACACAAATACTTGTAAATAAATAGATCTACCTTTATACTTTCACATTTTGCATTACCCCCAGTCTTGAGGATGTAAAAGAAAAAACATACTGAGGATGGCCTGCAATAACTTAAAAATAGTCTTTTGCGTTAAAGTGTTTTATATTCCTATTTCCAGTCATTTATAATGACAAGATAATGGTTCACAGAATCACTGATAATCAGCAACTGTGTCCTTTTTATTTGCTTCCTAACAGTCCTGGAAAGCTTTATAGTAAACAATTTAGAAGATAATGAAAGGTAAAACTTCCATCTGAAAAGGTTTGATTCAACAAAATTATTGGGACAATCACTTAGGTTAAGTGTTTAGCCCAGAGGGCAGTATAAAATTTCATCAAAATTCAAGCCATGCATAAATGATCTCAACCTGCAGTGTCTATTTATACCAGACAACATGTTAGTCACATTTTTCACTGCAGATTGACAGTAATGATGAAGTAACAGATAAGGATGCAAGGCTGTATATGTACTATGCCACCCATGTATAATTCAGCTAGTGGCAAACACAGATTAGAAAGTATCCTGCAACAGCATGTGTTTTTCAACTGCCTGAGAAAACCTGTGAACCACTAATGAGCAAGATGGGACCACAATGAAACCAGAAATATTTCACAGACACAAAGTAGCCGGGTAAATAAGAGTGAGTTAATAAATCAGTGGGTCAAGGATTTAAAGACAATGAGAAATGCACATATAGATCAAAAGAATATTACATTTTGATATATTTTATGATTGGTGTTTTTTTAAAAAAAATTGCTGGCTTTTTTAAATTCAGAGAACAAAGTACAAAAGGCATCCTTTTTCTAAAGCCAAAATCTTAAAATTTTGGTAAATACCATACAAGGAAAACTTCAGTGCAAACTCTCCATTTAAAGTGCAGCAGAGTATCCTCAACCTCTAGGAAGAAATAATTGCAGTGGAAAAAAGTTTTCTCTCCTTCTATTTCTAGCTGAAATTTTTGCTTTAGTTGGTTTGGTTAGAAGCTTTGAGTTATGAGTTAAGAAAGAAGATCTGTGGTTTTTCATTTTAATCCTAAACAAAATCTTTAGTTTCTGACAGCCACTGAAATAAAATAATAGTTACAGTACATAGTGTCATTTACCAGCTGACTCTATAAAGTGTATCAGCTATCCTCATACGCCTGCTATGGTTAGCTATTAGAATCAGTTTCTTGCAGTGACACTGACCTTCAGCTGAAGTTCTGTTGTTGCTAAATGGTGAATGCAAATTGTTAATTGGCATACCTCTTTCTATTATTCTAGAAGCATCCAAGGTGCTGCCTGAAGTATTATCACTGCCAATTGCTTCAGAGAGATCTTAATGTAACACTGAAACTGCATGGTGGAGAATTAAACACAAATGTAAGTTGAAAGCCATTATGGAGCTGTGTTTTTGTTCAACATCACTTTAGTCTTGCAGTCACAGTTTATCGTCACTCTAAGCAGAGTTAGGAGTTCATGCCTTTTTGGGGAGGATGAGATTAGAAGAAAGACTTCATAGATATCATGAGGAGTTGTCTGAATTAAAGGCATAGGTTAAAGCTGCATGTGGAAGCAGTGGCAAGGAGAGAGATGAGAGCCAATATCTTTGGGTGTAGAGTAACACCATCACAAGACATGCTACTGAAAAGTAGAGGGAGGCTAAGTGGTAGAGGGCTTTACAAATGAGTGGGAAAGATCATAGTATGACAGATGCCTCCAATGACAGCTAATTTAAATGCCATTTGTTGCATTATATTCCACATGTAGACAGTCTACAGCGTGGTGGAAAGTGTTACAGTAGGTTAGCATGAAAGTTTACGCTTCAGTCAGAGTGAATTGTCATCATTCCAGTGGAAATGGCACTTTAACAACCTACCTCAGCTGAGGATCTGCCCCTTTGCATTACTGCAACATTTGCCATCTTTAGCAAAATACTCAGAGCAGATGCTAAAGCTGGTGGAACGGAAGCAAGTTTCTGCTGACTTTTTGCCCCAAAAGAGAAATTAGAACAAGGTTAATGAACGTTCTAGCATTATACAGCATTTTTGGTTTGTTTTTGCTGTTCTAAGCATCTCATTTTTTTCAAAAAGTGTGATTTCCCTGATTAACATTTTCAAATCTTTATATTTAGAGCAATCCTGCCATTTTTCCAATGAAGTCTAGGAAAGTAGCAGAACGAAGCTTGAAGTACATTATTTTGAGCTGAATTCACTGTAATTTCGTTAGTAAACAGTTTGATGCACAATGTCACTAGTAGCACTATTCTCTCTTGTCTTCCTCCATTTAATGAAAATCAGTGAAATAAATGCTACAAGGCAGTACTGATGGAATGAAAAATTCCAAGCCAGTAAGTCTTGCAGTTGCCAAGATGTAAGCTCTGAAACTTGGCATTTGGCATTCAGAACTAGATAACCTTACTATAGTAACTACATTCACTGTATCTACAAGAGGGATGAATAAATCAACAATAATTGAACTACTAAAAGTGTCTAATTTCCAGCACAGTGCTTCAAGCAACAACTGAAATTAAAAAACTGTTAAAACACAGCCACATACCCATACAATCTTGTCATGAATGCACTGAAGCAAAGGTTAACAAAAAAGAATGAATATGCATTCTTTGCTAAAAGTAGCGTTCCTTGATCTACAGTAGCGATGAACTGTATAAATGTCAGGTCCCATCTAAGTCCCACAGATGTTGGCATTCCCAGTAGCAAGAATTTTTTATTGTTCCTCTAACATTACTCAAAGTAAGGAAAAGGCTAATCCTGGTGCACGTGGAGTGCAGTTCCTATTCTGAAGCCTGGCAGTGTTTCCAAAGTTAGCAGTGATCATAAACCCTTGAAATATGGCTGGTATCTCCAGGGTCTGATTCAAAGCCTAGTGAAGGCAAATGGGAAGATTCCACATGGCTGCGGTTCTGTGTGGGCCAGGCTTAAAATATTATTTCTCTTGTCACTTGATTCCATAATTACGAATTTCTTACATTATTCAAGTCAGATTTCACTGAATTTCCCATCCAGTCATCGTCTCTCCCACTGTTAATTTTTATTTAAAAACTGCAGGTCTGGAAATCTTTAGGATTAGCACATTAGGTTAAAATGGACTCAGTGCTTTAGAGAAACAGGATAGTCTAATAAATAGAGCTTTTAATGTAACACATTTCTACATTAATACACAGGAGAGAACCTACCACTGGGACACCAGCCTGCTGTATGCCGCTTTGAAAACTTTCTCCCAGAATTAATTCAGACTGGTTATTAGCATAGCATGGATTGCATTCACCTGGGGAACTAACTAAAAATAATAGCCAATTTACCAATGAACTAGAGTAGGCTTTTTAATCTCCCATGACTCCACAGATTGGTGGCAGTACACTAGAGAGGCACATCTCTGTGACTGCAACATAGCTAGCATTAAGCTCTGGGTATATGCAATCAAAATGAATTGCTGGAAGCCACTGAGATGCTGGATAGAGCCATTCCTTGGGTCAGTGTTTGGACAGTCCTGCTCTGATCTTAATATCTGGTCTGATAATTTATTAGAGACTGATTAAAAATACAAAGGAAGCAGATTTCCATCTAAAGCCATTAAAAGATCATTTAGTTTCCAGGACTAGCTATTGACCTTCTTTTTGGACCTCAAAACTGGAAATTCACCATTTATTCAGTGTTGGCCTTGAGGGAAAAAAAAAAGGTATTATGTTTTTAAAATGTTTCCTTTATCATATTTTTCCTGAAAGCTGAGGATTAAGAGAGGTTCTACCACAGTTGAATGCTAGTTCCTATAGCTATCTCCAGGAAAATTGAGGACTGTCTTCATATACTTATGTATATGACACATGGACAGACAGGGAAGTACTTCTCCAAATACCCTGTGTGGGACAGTGAAATAGGACTGAATGTGCATCTTTCACCCTCTAACATTTTGTAGGTCAAACTCTATATCTGATGTATGTATGTTAAAGCCAGAGAGGGAAAGGTAGATACTCAGAAACAAGAGAATCTTTTCTTTCCTTGAAAATCCTTCCATGTCTAAGGCTAAATTGAATACTTGTGGCATCCTTTAGAATATGAGGATCATGATACAATGTTTTGAAATGGAAATTATTCCAACTTTGAAATACTATGACTTACCAAGCAACCAAAGATGCTAGAAGGCCTCTGTACTACATTTAACTGAAATGCGAGGCAAATACAAACAGACAGTTACCCTGCATAAAATGATACATATGATGGTTAAGGGTGGCATTGTTTCCTCTATATAAAGCAAGCTTCAAAGGGAACAGTAATTTTTGGATTAATGGGCAAACAATGCAGAACAAATTACATCAGTAGTTAGTTAAAAGCTCTGTAAAATAGCTTGCTCTCTATTTCTGGGTAAAGAGACTGATGAAGGAATGGGTTTGGTTTTTTTTTCCTTTCCCCAGCTCTCTTCCCCTGCAATTGTTTAGACTGGACAATTAACAGTCAGAGAGGGCACCTCTGCATTTTGTGAGAAAGACTCAGCATTCAGTACAGCTGCAAGAAAGAATGGCTGAACCAGGAGTTTCATCACTGTGAATCCCATAAAACAAACTGCCTGGCATGTTTTCAGTCATTATCTCTCAGCAGAGACCTAAAGCAAAAAGTGGGATAGATCTGGGCACCAGCCTGAGAAGCTTACGAGGACTAAGTACACCAGAGAGCTGCCTAGTCTGTTTAAAACTAAGCTCAAGGCAGTGGTTCACATCTTCATAACAGTCAAGCATGACTACTGCAAATTTTCCATTTGCTGGACTTCCTCTTAAATCAAAGACTGGCAAGTTGGGTTGGCTTTTTGGATCCATGGCCAGGTAAATGGCAGATCCTCTCTGTTCTTTCCTTTTCACCTTTCTCATCTCCACTCTGCCTCAGTTTGATATAGTCAGAGAGAGATACTGTATTCTACCCAAAATACATGGGGTGAAATACTGGTCTCGCTGGGTGACTAAGGAGGAGGATTTGATGGTCATCTATACTTTTATCATCACATCTGAGATAAGAAACAATAGTCACCAGTTACAAGGCCCCTATTTGTCCGTCCAAACTTCCCTACTCTTTTCAGTTTACCATCACATTTTCTTGTTCCCACTGTTTCTACTTACTGGAAACCTGTAAGGGCAGAGACCCTCCTAACTCATCTGGCTGTTTTGTCACATATCATTGTATATTTAATAATAATTATGGCTCTGCAGAGGTATTTTACGCTGATAGATTCAGAACTATCCCACCAGGATCTTCAGTTACTTATTCATTTTGCTACAGGCTACAACAGAAAGACTTAGAGAATTTACTGAAATAACAAAGTCATTTTACATACATATGGTCTATGCTTCTGTGCCACAGCAGTGACAGATAAAAAGCAGCAATCTATCATATTTTTCTCTCCACACTGTACTCAATAGGATCCAAAGTGTGGTACCCATTTTGCTACTAATGCAGATGTATAACTTCCACTTATTTACTGTAGTGCCCTAAAGATGTGACAGTTAGCTATGTAATGCACTTATTATTTTTATTCATTCTATTCATTAGAGATGACCATGTATGGTGCACTTATAGCTTTGCTTTTCTCCACTAGTCATCAGTAATGTCATCATTTCTAGTTCATGAAAACAAAATGTGTATTAAATGACAAACAGCCACATCTCTCTCCACTTGATGCCTCACAGCCAGCTTGCTAAGTCTTCTACCTTCGTATGAGTCTGAATAAACCAAAGAGTAATTCAGCTATGTCAGAAAGTTCTTTTGTGCTGAGCATGAGCCAAGGCTGAATGGTGTGAAATGCATGTGAGGGAGAAATGCCAGCAGTACTCTCTTGGAGGCACTTTGCCCTCATGGCAAAGCCTCCAACAACATTGGGAGCTCAGGCTGCTCAGTAACTGGAGAGTTCCCAGCATTTAAGAAGAAGAGAAACTAGTGATTTCTGTCCAAAAGCTCCATGATAGCCATATTCTGTCAACATACGCAACTTTCCTCTGATTGTATGTAAATTTGACCTATCTTCTTTCACTTTTACCAAACAGAAATTCTCTAAGGGGGAGTAGGAGAGTGGAAAAAACATTTTGGCTGGAAATAATAAACATACTCTTCTGGAGAGTGAGGTCAGACTAGTGGATTGCTCCAGTGTTGAGGAGCATTTGCCTGCTCTTTCAGCTCCATTACATATAATCAGATGACAACCACAGAAGTCCCTTGCCAGGTTCTCTAGGAAAACTTGGGTTTTGTACTGAAGTTGCTCAATGACTGAGCTCACGCTCTTTTCTGCTCAAGAACATCAAAGCCAGTAGAAAAGGAAAAAATAAAAACAAACAAAAACAAACATCCATCTCCCTGGCACCTTCAGTGAGTGATCACTCACTGATTGCTCTCAACTCGCACTCTCAACTGAATGATTTGTATCACCAATTTCTCCTCTCATTTGTGCAAGGCCAGCTCTCAGCTGGTGGAGTTCTGCAGATCTGGAACCTGCAGAAAGAAGGGCAGCAGCTGACAGCTATTTTCATCATCCTGAACATATAAATAAAATTATCATCAAGCATAATTTCACTGAAGCCCATAGGTACTCACAATACTAATTGTTCCCCCTCCCTATAACAACATCAAATTTCAGCAAAAATTAGTGTGTGCATAGAAATTAGAGGGCTTTGCAGAAGAGTCCTGTAAAAGATAGTTCTGAGTAAAGACTCATGTTTTCTTAGCATGTATTTTCAACCCTTATAATTTTGTTTCCCATTTTTCCACTAGTTTATATAAATTTTGCCATGATCTTTTTTGTTGATTTCATTTTCAAACACTTTGGTCCCTACGACTCTACATCTTCACCTCTACATCCAAATCATCAGCAGGATATACACTTTATTTCTCCTTCACCTTTCACTTGCAACATTTTAACATAACACATGGGCAGGGGGATATAGTTCTTCAATTCCACAAGACAGCAAGTAAATACAGTCTCTCTAACTGTATGCAGTTCATTTGTCCATTTATGAATTATACTGTGTAATAAATGAAGGAACAGACAGCTTCAGAAAAATCACAGGGAATAGGAAAGATGCCATAGCTCTATTTAATAATTTGTTTATAGAATAAGTTTCAAAAAAAGTAAATTTCTACTGAGACAGAAAAATCCCCAACGAAACTAAGACTGAAGCAAAAACCCTGCAGAAATATGTACCATTCTGCTGTTAAAATTCGATCTGCAAATACGTAAGGACATGCACCAAGGTAAACACTGATCTGACATCTGCATACATGAAAAAAAATAATCCATGACCTGCATCCTGCTGCCTGCAAAACAGAACTCCCACAAAGAGTCCAGAATCAGGATCAATCCTGGTGACACCCTGTGCTCACACAGTCAAAGCTTAAGCACTTTTAGGAATGATGTGTGAAAGATTTGAAGACAGTCAAAGAAAACAGTAGGACTTCTGATTTCTCCTAAGAGGTAAAGCCTGGCCTGCCTTTAAATCTCCATCTTGAAAAATATTAAGTAGATTTGACTTCAAAATGGAATTAGAAACATTTCTTGAAGTAATTTTCAAATTATTAGCACTTATTAAAGCAAGCAATAAAGAGCTAGTCTCCTCTTCATAGAGAAAGTCGAATGCCTACTCTTAATGGCAATATTTTATATATAGTGCATGAAGCAGACCCTACTAGGACAGCTATAAAAAAACTGGCAAAAATTGACCTTTGATTTTAGGTAAATGTTACATATTTGAGTAAAAGGTTGCATTTATAGGCATGTGCAGAATTCTTTTTTCTTTATTTTAATGAAATCTTTAGAAGAGCTTAAGGGAAAATCCAAGGATATTTTTTAAACAGGCAACACTAATTTTGAACAAATTTTAAACACACAGACAAGGATTTTCCTCCAACGTATAATTCATCGCCCTCCTTACTCAGTGTAAATTCAATCTGTTCTGTTTGTATGACATAACAAGCAGTTTCACAGGAATGAGGCAAACCATATGTGAAGGTGTTTTGGAAAGCACAACAGGGAATACACCAAGCAAAGAAGCATCTGCATTTATTTCAATGTCAAATCACATGTGTGTTATAAAGGGAAAGTTTACTGTTTTTATTTTAAAAAACCCAAACCTTTACTATACTCTGCTGTTTACAATTAACTCTTGCTGCCCCCAAGTGTACTCATCAATTTGGCAAAAAAAACCCCAAAACAACCCAACAGGTAAAATCATAAAGGCTACAGGTGCAAAGGCAGGGTTGCAAAGGAGTCTTCAACCCCATCCACCCTACCCAGGCTGGTATATGTTACCAACAGCCTATTTCTTCTCTACCCTCCCCTTGCTACTGCTCTTGGACTGAGGCTGCATCTGCTGATGGCTACAAGTGAGAACCAAAGCCTGGCTCACCCCACCACTGGATTTCTGAGGTGTGAGCATATAAATCTAGGTAGAACTTATTTCTTACTGATGCTTGTGTGCAGTGGGATGCTGGCTCATCTCCTGTCTCAGGGTGCTGTCAGACCCAGCAGCAACCAGCCTGAAGTCAAGCTATCACGGGCATTGTGTGGCATTGCTGCATGGGGCACTGGGTATTCCCTCACAAAAGGCAGCATCCTAGAATAAATTATTTTTACAGAAGCAGGCCAGAGTTAGCTTCATATATTTGGAGTTCAGGAGAAAACATTTCAAAGCAGCATTTAGCCTGGGTATGAGCTACAGGGACGTTGTTAAAAAGCTAATTGCATGGAGACAAAGAATGATTGTTTCTTTTATATTAATGTGTAATATTAACCCTTAAGAGCTGTGTTTGGTGATAAGTTATTGGTCATTGAAACTGGTATTTAATTGTTTATATTTAAACACAAATCTGAAGATTCCTAGAGTCACTGAAAGGGTTTACGTCAATATTTCTTTAGTATTAAGATGGATAAAGGTTTTTGAAATCTGGATCATTTTCCTATCTTCACTAAAACGATGCATAAAAAGCAGTGTTAAAGTGCTGAAGTGCTAAAATTGTTTCTCAGATTGGTATTTATTATGCATTTTCAGGAAATGTGGCTTTATAGTGACAAATAGCCACAAGGAGAATTTTTTCCTCAAATTTTGCTTATTCCAGTGAACAGAAACACAGGGCTAGACAAGTTCTGATAGTAGGGTTTGGGCTGCAAGAGTAAAAATTCCTTCAAACATTTTTTCTCTAAAGTTTATAGATTTCACCTCTCTTGTTTAGACAAGAGCCACTGAAAAGTATTCATGTTGTGCTGCAGGTTACACAGGCTTTTCGTTCCAGAAACACAAATTTCTGAGAGAATGGCGGTTCAGAGACACTGTGGTACAAAGTAAGGTCCTGGGGTCAGCTCTCCAGGAAGGTCTGCAAAGCACTCAATGATCATTTAGCAGCTACAGGGCTGTGACCACGGCCAACCACTTTAACAGTGTGCACCACCCTGTAATATATGACCATATTAATCTGTTGTCTTAACCTCTTCTCCCTCATCTTATGTTCTGGATTCATCCCCCTACACACACCGATTCACTAGACCTAAACAAAAGCCTACTGCTTTCAGTAAGGCTGTACGTGGGCACAGTGGAAAAGTCACTCACGTGGGCTGCAAGATCGAAGCTGAAGGCTGCAGGCTTCTGAAGCCAGAATGATCTTTTTATTACGTATGTGTATAATGCCCACTGTAAGGAGGTTTGACTATGGCCTACGGATGTGAGACACCACCGTCAAATTAATATGAATGGAAAAGGACAAGCATGCTTTAGGAATGGAAACAAAAAAAACCCATCACAATTATCAGAAAAATATTTGTGATCACAAAAGAATATCTTGCTCATACTCGCCAGTCTCCCCATTGGCAAGCCCTACAAGAAAAGATAATATAAGAGAGAGGAAACAAGAGTGGGACAAAAAACCCAGCAAAACTGCAAACAAAACAACAGGGAGAGATGGGGAGAGAGAGAGAGGCAAAAAAGAGAGAGACTGAGACAGAGTAGATACTTTTAACTTGTACAACACTAGCTTTTAATTAATACAGAGTATGTACATCTTTGAAGACTGTTTTTTATCATAAATTCTGTGCAGATATTTTATGATAAATACATTTTATGAGATTTTGTTTTTAAAGAGGATTTTGTAAAATAACCTAGCCCAATAAATTATTTACCAGCTGCAATAAAAGATCAAGGAAATTGCTCAGATTGCATCTTGGAGCATCTAAAACTCTGAAGTTTATGGAGATCTAAGGTGCCCCCAGATCTACAGTCCTATTAAAAATTTTTGTAGTAGCTAATTATCTTGCATTGCATTTTTTAAAAGGTAGCAATCCTAGCAGAAAGGAAGGTCTGGAAACAGACAAAGAGGAGTTGAAGCCCTTTGATGGAGAAAGTAGGAAGAAGAAGAGACATACAGAAGTGAGCAGCAACTGAAACATCATGCTGGTATGGTAACAAATGGAACTGACATCTCATAAGGTATCAGATACTCCTTCAATCACTCAAGGGAACTGAATTAACTTTAAGTTAAAAAAAAAATATTATCAAGGCCACATTCTTTACATGGCATGCTAAGTGTAATATTTATATTACTTGACCAAGAGTGGAGTAATTTGTTTTCCTATTTTTTACTTTCTGATAAAGATGATGCTTTATCACAAGTAAAGCAGAAAGAAATGAAATGCTTTCTAAATTCTGGTTTTTTCTAACCTCATGGGACATTTACATAATAAATAAGTAAATAAAACAAGCACTGGTCTTTTTTTCAAACAGAATGACAGAGACAGTAAATAGAATGACATGCTGAAATAATAAAATATTGGCCTCAGCTGTCTTCACAGGAGGATGGGCAGCACAGTCACCATGAAGCATGCCTTGTAGCCTTTGTTTCATACCAGGAACATACAGTTCATGTCTTGTAACTCACTGTGCTCAGACATACCTCTGTTCCCCCCAGGGACTCCCAACAAAGCCAGTGTCCCTGTAGGCTCAGGGCTCCAAACTCAACTTGGCTTCCTAAGAAAGGGTGAAGAAAGGAAAAGCAAAAGAAGGAAAGAAACTTCATTTTTTCTCAGTCCCCAAATCAGACAGTGAGGTGCATGCCAACTTAGACAAATGCATGATCCCTCTGCTCCTCTAGGCAACTTGTGCAATCGCAGAAGCCAAGAGCTTCAAAGCCTGAGGCGAGTGACCAGAAACCAGTATGCGCTCTGGGAGTGCTTCAGTGCTAAGGAAGGATGGACTTGAGCTCCTTTCCCAACGCTTCCAAGCTGTACAACTTTGCAAAGAATAAAAGATCAACGTTGCTGACATCAGACATCGGTTGTATCACTGTAACTTGGCAATATATAAAAGAGAGACAGTAAAGTTCACTGCTACAGAAAGCAAGCACCTCGAGATAGAAGGGGTTGATGATAATTCGGTTAATTTAATTTAAAAATTGAGGTAGGTAAAATTAAACAGTGGAAGCCAGCAAGGATGTTTGGATGAACACTGCTACTCTAAAATCTGTTCTTAAATTATGGCCAGGATGGGGGAGTCCTTACTTGTCCAAAATAACTACAATGAATTCAGCAGAATTATGACAGTCTAATTATATGATTGTGTATTATTTTTCTACTTGATTGCTGCCTCCTGCAATACTTAGGGCTGACCACCTCTGAGTTTGTGTTCAGATTTCTATAGCAAAAATGCACTTCGTGTCAGTGGGATCTCTACCTAGCTTTCCACCAAACTTTAAAGGCACCAAGTGAATGTCGCAAGTAAGAGCAGGGAACAACAGGAGTAGCGATGCTGAAGGCTGTTTGACTTGCCTAATTAGATAATTCTGCTTTCAAATGTTTTGATAGGGAAGTCATTTAAAACTAAGTTTTCACAGACAACCAGCCTATTCTGATGCTCATTTTCTAGATGCCTTTTTTGAAACTCTATGGGCTGATTTGATAGGTGCCAGAGATAAACATTACAACTGGGTTTGAACATTCAAAACACAATTCAGAGCTATGTGGAAGACTATCAGATATTTTCATTTAATGAAGGAGTGGGTCTTTGTTGTTTTGTACAATAGAAGTAAATGAAATTATTTCATTTGGATGCAATCCTTTTAATTTTGCTTTAATTTATCTTTTCATTTTAAGTCATTTCCCGTATATATTGCAGTCTTCCAGTTACTGAAGGAGTCCCATAGAAAAACTGAGCAGGGACTTTTTACAAGGGCAGTTAATAATAGAACGAGGGGAAATGGTTTTAAACTGGAAGAGGGTAGATTTAGACTGGATATTAGGAAGAAATTCTTTACTGTGAGAGTGGTGAGACACTGGCACAGGCTGCCCAGGGAAGCTGTGGATGCCCCCTCCCTGGAAGTGTTCAAGGCCAGGTAGGATAGGGCTTCAAGCAACCTGGTCTGGTGGGAGGTGGAGGATGATCTTTAAGGTCTCTTCCAACCCAAACCATTCTATGATTCTATGTGTATTTTATAACAGAGAAAATAAATAATATTTAATGTAAAATCCAATAAAGGTTGTGTGCTGCTCTTAAAATGCAGAAGAGGTTTTGCTAGAAATTCTCTTTTATTTCTTCCCGACACAGCTTCTTGAACAACACAGCAATGTCACAATTGCATTCTTAGACAAAAAAATGCTTCCAATTTTTTGTTCTATTCAACTTCAATCATAAATAATACCAAAGAGTCAAAGTTACTTATAAGTATTAGAAATATTTTACCTCATAACTCTCTCTATGAAGGTGAAATAACACCCTTCCATTATGATTTTGTGAATAAAAAGTAACTCTTATTTGTAGAGTTCTATTGGGAAGGAAAGTACAAGGAAATCGATAACTCTCAATTCCAGGAAGCGCCTGTATGTTGTAAATAAGCCCAGGGGCCACAGTGACCAAAAAGCAGAAAATAAAATACTTAGTATTTTTTATAATATTTGATGCCAAAATTACTCACCACACAGAAAAAGTGTATTTCTCTAACTCCTCCAAGTAAAATTTGGTCTCTTCAGTTGCTTTCCCTTCTTCTGGGCTTGTATTATTCCCAGGTCCTGGTTTTTCTTGATAACATTGGTCAGGTTGGTTATTCCAGTTGATCTTTAAATGAAAGGAAAGAAACAAGTTGGACACAGCTAACAAAGTAAAAGCTGCCAGTTTCACGCTGTTTAGAACTTCTAACTCTGTTTTACTCCTCTAAAACAAACCTGGAAAACAGCAGTGGAAAAAGCGCGAGAGGAGAGGAAAGGGAGAGGAGAGGGAGAGAAGAGGAAGAGGAAAGGGAGAGAAGAATATTTCAGTTGAAAGGGACCTACAACAACCATCTAGTCCAACTGCTTGACCAATTCAATGCTGACCAAGCTAAAGCATGGTATTATGGTCATATCCAAATGCCTCTTAAACACCGACAGGCTTGGGGCATCAACCACCTCTCTAGGAAGCTTGCTCCGGTGTTTGACCACCCTCCCAGTAAAGAAATGCTTCCTAATCTCCAGTCTAAACCTCCCCTGGTGCAGCTTTGAACTATTTATACATATCCTGTCACAGGATCCCAGGAAGAAGAGATCAGCACTTCCATCTCCTTTTCCCTTCCTCAGGAAGCTGTAGAGAATTGTGAGGTCAGCCTCATTTTCTGCAAAATAGATAAGCCCGAAGTCCTTATCTGCTTCTCAGAGGACATTCCTTCCAGCCCTCTCACAAATTTTCTTGCTCTCCTCTGAACATATTCAAAGACTTTTACATCCTTCTTAAACTGTGGGGCCCAGAACAGCGCACAGGGTATTGTTCAGTGAGTTGATGTTTCTATAAGGTTGGGGTTTGACAAAACCTCTCAAGGAGGCATAAGGTCATGTCGACACCATAAGTCATCCAGCCTTCCTCTACCTGCTCGCTTTTTCCTCTGTTGTACTCCACACTCCATCAGCACAAAAATTTGGACATCCACGCAGTAAAACATATGGAGGGAACTGATCTAGGAAGGGAATTAATGTTGTTTGGCCTCTCTCTTTTCTTTTCCTCTTATTAACTAGGTTAGCTCTCAGCTGGACCCATTCTGGTCCAGGCCACCCTCCACTGGTGCCAGCACAAGGGAGGAGAGGGACAGTACTGCGTCTTTTAGTGCTGTTGCCAGTTTATGCTAATTTAAATTACCCCTTAAACTATACAGTACAGAATCCTAATCTGTGCTCATGTCTAGAATGATATTTTTGCACTCACAGGGCCTGATTCGGCACTGGCATCACCTCTCTCTGGAGTGACCAGCAGGTTCCTCCCATGCTCAGCATTATCGCCCCTGTACAGAAAGCCAAACAGCACATCCACCAGGAGACACAATGAGGTCATCACTTACCAAGCAGACATCTGCAGGTGACTTTTTGAAGCTATCTATTAATACCTTCCTAGGCACAATACCAAACTCTGCAAAGAGTTTGCTGACATTTAGTGAATAATCCCAGAGAGAACAAAGGGCTGGAAGTTAAAACCAGTTATGTTTAAACTGGAAACAAGACTCCCTTTTTGTTCTTTCTTTTAGGCAGGGAAATGGAAAGTATACTGTTTAGAGGTAATCACAAAGGGAAATTTTGGTTCTCCATCCTTTGATGACGATTATATGGAGTAAATGGTTGGCATTTTCTAGCCTACACTAGAAGCTAACCTAAATGATTTAAGGTTCCTTTTGAATTTTGCATTTAGGAAATCTGTAATGAACAAGACATCCAAGCTTACTCTGTAGATCTCAAAAAATCTCAGAGTTTCTAGCGAACACAGCATTGGCATTAGATGTAGTCACATCACTGTATATTTTACTTATTATGAAAACTATACAGATTATTTTTAACTCAGTAAACCATTTTGCTCTAAAGACCCACTGTGTATTCTGAAACTTGGATTACATAGACCTGATCCACATTTTGAATTTTAATTTAAGGCTTGTGGACATAACAGACAGAGGTTCATATTCATACCTACATAATGCTAAATATGGCTATCAGTAAATATGGTACAATCATCATATTTTCAGTGGTCATTGGAAAAGTTGCTACAAGCAATGGAATATATTTTCAAAAAGCAATTCTATGTAAACGTGAATAGCTGAGGTAGAGTAGAAGTGGGTAGGATGCTCAGATCTGTTTTAAAATACTAAGACCACACAGCTACAGACAGCATTGCATTTCACCTAGACACACAACTGCCCAACTTAATTCCCTAGAAGAAGTCAAGGTTTCAAAGCAGGTAGTGTGTACAAAGCACCTTGCTTGCACTGTCATTTTTTCCATGAAACTCTCCATGTGCAAAGTAGAAGTAAAAACATTATTTAAGATATAAATCCCAAAGATGTTAAAGAGTATCATGAGTGAATTTCTCTGAGACTGTGTTTCATGTTGTCTGAAGTACAAAAGCAGAAGTCGCTGACCGGTGGAATAGCATCCTTCATACCCGCCATTCAATATCTTGAATACATCCAATGCTCTGCACGCTCATTACAACAAAAATTAAGTCATCCCTAGTGACCATCACTCAGAAGATACTCAGTGGGAAGCTATCTGCAACTCCTTAGCATGTATGAATCTGGAGCAGTGGAGACAAAGTAATAACAACTTTGGTTTTGCTGATATATCCTATATTCCTCGAAAAGGTGAGGTTGGACCCAAAGGTCTTTCCATTTCCTTTTGTTACAAAAAAAAAAAATTAAAAAATCTATTTACAAGAAGAAAAGGAACAGCTGAGAATAATCCACTACATGAACTTCTGGCTTCTGCATTAAGTCTGTTCTTTACATTAGTTTGTAATTGTTTCCAGTGTATGATTGCTGGGTAAAATTATTTTAGAAGACGGTTTCAGTTCCAGAGATACAAGTAGGCCCAAATGACGTAATTCAGACCAAGTGTCTAAATCTTGAACATGCTAGAACAAGGATTTCTTTGAACATTTGGTTTCACTCATCCCATTAAAAAACAGGGGCTTTTACAACCTTTGAAAGGAGATTTTACATGCTCACACTTCTTTTGTGCAGAAGAATTCTCATGAGAGGCTCATTTCAGATATCTTTTTAAACACGTCAATAACTGTAAGCTTGTGAGTCATTTCACTGAGTCCAAAGGGACTAGACAGCGCTGAATTACCCATGAGTTTATGCACCTACTGAAACCAGGTCACTTTAATGTGGCTTTGAGAGCCACCCACAACCAAAGTTCCTGTAAGAGCGTGGCACTTTGTTCAAAGGCAACGTGCTATTATGGGATTGTAGGAAATGAATTTCACTCTGCCACTCCCATGGGTTGGGTTGCTTTGCCCATTACACCCACTCCGTCAGTCCTTCAATCAGTCCTGCTATGGATGTAAGAGTACACACACACATAACTGCAGACTGATGTGTACATGCATGTTTGTATTTAACTCTGGCTTCTACAAGTTATCCCTTCCTCCTTAAAGAAATTAATCACTTGAAAACTTAGTCATTTAAAATGGAGAGAATTTCTAGTTGGCCAAGCTGGTCTTGCTCATAGATACTTATGTGTAGATCATCACACTGCTAAAGTAAAAGTTTTGATAATCAGTCCCAGATATTCAGTATTTGTGCCACAGTACATGTACAGGTATATAGTACACAAAATTGTGAGTACTCTTAGTAGTACAATGACTTTTCTCCATAGGCAATAAAAAGCACAAAAAATCTTTCAATGTACATCTAGAACAGAATGAGACAAATTGTCAGAAAGATTAATTTGAATATTCATGTTTGCAAATACAGTTCACTGCAGATATGCTGATCTAAGGAGAGAAGTGGAACAACACAAAGAGAAAGTGTATTCTTCATTGGAAAATATCTAATTTAGAGCAGATAATGCAGGTAGAAGCAACACTTAGGAATACAGAGTCTTCTTTGTGTCTTAGTTCTCAGGATTTATGTTAAATTGGAAAGTTTCAGTAGTATCCCAGCCAGAAAGTATTGTTATGATGCAGATATGATTTCATTATAACTTGTACTGATGACACAGTATTTGCTCACAAATCAATTATGTCCTCGACCAAGATAGCACAAATAAGGACACTAAGAGTGTCTGATGGTAGGGGTCTTCTGCACAAGGACATGAGACCTTCAATGTTACAAATGCATTTGAAATCTATCTTACGTTCAAACATTACTGAAATAATATCATCCTGTAGCTCAGCTTTGATCAAGCTGCTGTTGTCTGACTACTGGATGGTCTTTCCTATTACTTCTTTGAAATTCCTTTGCTGGAGAGATTAGCTCCCTATAGATCTATGGAGGAGACAGCAATACTTCTGGCCATGTGAAGCCTTATGGTAACTGTAACAAAATTCACAGTGATAGATTAAAGAAACACAGCAACAAGAAGCAAACCCACAAATCATTCCTAAATGGCACAGGTAGAAGCTCCAATAGCTTCACTATGAGCTTTAAGGGAGATGGTGATTTTCAGGCCAAGAACAGTACCTTATGATGTCCGCCTAAGCCTTCCTTTGGCAGAAATAAGCTGCAGTGATCGTCTGCACTGTCACGGCGATTTTGATAAAAACTATTCTCTGTAAGAAAAAAAAATATTTTTATATCAGTGCATAAGACAATGCTCTGGAAAGGAAGGAGCTGGGTTTTGTTCCCTCTGCCACCAAGATCCAGCATGACTTCAGGCCCATCATATTTTCTCCTCTGTCCTTGTTGTAAATAAGTAGGTAGTTCTCACCTACCTTCCAGAAGTGTTAGGATGATAAATACAAAGAAGACTTCAGATAGTGTGGTGTCAGAAATAGCAATTCTAGAGATATAAAGCAGGGGCGGGGGAGTGCGGAAGGGAGCAGGGAAGTAGAAATAAAGAAATAACAGACACAGGTAGAAGGACAGTGAAGAGTATTTTAAACACCCCAGGATGTGTTCTTCTGAAAAGAGAAGGAAATTCATTTTCTTGTATGGGCATGGTTGTGTATAAGAATGAGGCACAGAGATCCAAAGTACTCATGTTTTCAAAGTAATGTTTACTCAAGTAGTGTGTCCCTCAAACTCCCGAAAATCAGTGGGCTGTGAAGTGAATAAAAATGTACTACCACATCATAGATAGCAGTCATGTGATGGAACTAAAGGTTTGTATTACACTTCTGAATGTACAGCACATGAAGGATAAGCCAAAATATACTTAATGAACATTTCACTTTCTTTTTTTCAGTTACTTTCACTTCCCCTTAGTAAAAGACAGCCAAATGTACTTAAAATCACAGTACAGGCAGGATATGTTCCCAAGTGTTATACAATATACACATACATAATATCACAGCCTTAAGCCTGTGTGTTTGTGTATATTCTTACAAATGTCTATTTCTTACTTTATATATATACGCACACATATAGGTGTATATATGCTGAGCATTCACAGTGGATGAGGTATTTACAGGCATTTACGTCATGTGGAGTGAAAGAAGAGATCTACTGAAATCAGTGAAACTGTATAAAATACAGCTGCTGGATATATCACGTGTGTGCACATATGCAGTATTAACCGCTCAAACTGTCTCCACATACTCCATATAAGTGATACACGTATGAACCCATAAACACATGTTAAATTATAAACACACCTTTGTAAAGATGGTTACTGTGGTTTTCTTTGTTGTTAATTTTTTTTTCTTTAATTTTGGCTCACTGAAATGAGTTTCCAAATAGCTTGGCTGAAATAATGAAGACTTTGACAATGTTTTTGAAAATGAATAAAGCAGTAATTACCTTGGTCAAAAAACCAGCACAATAAAAAGAATAAAGAAAACAATAATATTCTATATTTAAGAAATGGGAGGAATAAGGAACTCAAGTTTCTTATTTAATCATGACATGTTCTTTTTATATTTTATTTGTAAGGCACTGAATGCTTGCTCTTTTCTTTCTATACCAGTGAGCTCATTACTTTAATTCCTCATAGATTCCTCTGAACAATTTTTGCTAAGTAAAAACACAATGTAATTCTTCAATGGCTGTAACAGTAAGAAGCTGCTCAAATTAAAGATCAATAAAAAGTACAGAAAAAAATCTGTAAGAAAATAAATAAATAAAGGAGAAGATGGCAAATGCTTGCAATTAGACAGGATGAAAAATCTAAAAAGAAATTAAATTTAGTTGTAATACATTTCCCATTCTTTTCTTCATGAAAATTACTACTGAAGTGGGGTTTTTTTCTGTAATTTAAATGTTAAGCTGCCAGATGTGTGTCTCATGCTTGAAGAGTTGAAGCTTTGCATTATTTAGCATATTAAGATTCACAGAATTTAAAAAAGTGCTCCTTTATTGCCTGGAGGTTCTAATTAAGTAAACTTTAGCCTGGTACATTTAAAACTTGCAATACAAGAGATTTTGCTTTCTTTTTTTTCTCTGCAGCCAAGTCTCATCAATATAATAAATATGGAAAATACTTCAGATGATATAATTTTTCTTTGGCTTGAGGAATTAAACCTATCTATTATTTTAAGAAGTTTTTAATAGAGGCCAGCAATCAGAAAGACATTTAAAGACTCCAGTCTACTTTTTAATCATAGGAGTTGGTCTTAGTTAGTGGAGGGAAATGTGTCTTATAAAACTGAGCTATGTAGAAATTGTTTCTTGCACATGCACAAAACAATGCAGTTCTGAGAAAGAAACAAGAATCACACAGTTCTTTATTATTGAATTGCATTTTATTTTTTTATAACTTGTTATAATTGACCACAGAAAACTAATAAAGCATTAATTAGCTGTGCTATCAGCAATTTGTTCATTGAAGGAGTTGGGATAGCTGCATCAGAAATGGTAATAACATAGAAATTTCTTTGACATGCAGTACCCATAAATCATACCTTAAATACAGTTATTTTTGCCATTTTAGAAAATGTCAAAGGTGCCAACGTAGTCCAGATATAGCACTTAACAATGACTATTTTAGTAAATAGACTCAAAATACATTTTATTCCCTGACAGGGGAACATAATACCATTCATGACAAAAATGAACAATTTGAGGAGGAGAAAACAGCACCAAGTACAAATGATCAAACACAAGTATCATAGCTATGAAAAAGGTGCAATGGCAGTCGTAAACCTTCTGTTTAATAGGTTTATTTGGAAGTCAACAAACATATGCATAAGAACAGGAAAATGTGATTACACCCGGGCCTGGGAACGACCATACGATTATTAACACAGTGCCATAAATCTGTGATCAGCTATGAATAAGTTCAGCAGAATAGTTTTAATGCTGTATATTTGTGTAAGACATTGACATTTTTTCCCACCATTGTGGAATGGGCATGATAACGGTAATGACCGAATTTGGCAAAATATGGTGAGATGAGGTTTCCTTCCACCCTTGAAAATGCATAGAGCAGTCTTATTTCTTGGTAATATTAAGTCCCAACAAAACAGTTTAGATGCTACACAGCTCAAACCTAATATGAGATACAAATAAAGCATCACCTGTACAAAGTTCCTCAGTTCATCTGGGACCTACATTTTAAAAACAGGATGGAAAAAAGTTGGAAAAGAAAATGTTAGTGCTACTCCATTACCTTTCTCAGCATCAGCCTTCTTGGGGAAATAGCTGAGAGCATGACCTTTAATAATGGAGGGTGTCTTACTGCTTCTTAACCCTTGTACAGTATAATGTAACCTTTTTTATCCTCCATATTCAGACTGGAAGTTATCCACTTTGGTTATGTCCTCTGAAATAAGTACCGTGGTGAAACAGGAGTGGATCTATAGAATTAAACAAGCAATTTGGAGGACACCATTGAAGACTGGGAACTCCAATGTATGTTGAAAAGTTTGTATCAGACTAGCTCTAGTCTGGTCCTGGGAACTAATGGCCCATTAATACCTGGTATACACACACCTAAAGCACGTCCCATTTCTTAGCTACATTCTAAAGGACTCCAGTGCTTGTCATCTGAGATCACTCTGTGGTGCGAACCAGAGAGCAGCAACTGAGGCAGGGCATTCACTTCAGAAGTGCCCTTAAACTATAAATGCTAATGTAGATGCAGCCTTTGTGAATTGGTATTAGAGAGGGGTGGGAAACAGATTCTCTGTGATGTGAAACTTTCAGAGGCTGCATGTAGAACAGATAGTGTGAAACTTTTATATATTTGAGGGGGTGGTGGGGACAGAGAAGAGATAATTTAAAACTTTTTTTTTTAATATGGACAAAAAAACCCAGCACAGCTAGGAAATCAATTTACATTGGTTTGGTGGGAAATACTTTTGACTCATACAAAGGCAAAGAAGAGGGATGAAGTGTACTCCCTTCTGATGGCTGCAACCAATCTTTCAGTCAGAAGGAAAGAATTCTAGAGTGGTGCCATCCAGGAGTGGAGCAGCAGACAAAGAAATCACCAGCTTTGTTAAATTACAGCAGGGAAAAAGAAAATAACATGCAAATCCTATCTGGACAGCCTCCCTAGTAATACCCTGGCCTGTGTGAAATTAAACAATGTGGAAAGAGTCAGAGAAGAGAAGACTTTGGGTTACGTGAATTGCACAACTGTAATCAGAAGCTGAATTTGATCTTTTTTGTAATGATCAACCCAATCTTTTATAAAGTCCTGCTCAGAGAAGGAAAGGGCCATCAGAGAAAGAGAAGGTTCAGTCATCTGAGGCTCTGTCTGTAGAAAAAATGACGAACAAGCAATCTTCTTTTTAAAACATCACTTTGTGGTTGCCTTTAAAGTGGCACCCATGAGGAGCTACCAATGAGAATAGCTTTCATTTTTTTGATTTAAATTTTTTTGCATCTGCGTATGATGTAACATGGAAGCAAACAGCATGTCAGAAGAAGAAGAATCTCATTGCAGTATAATAAGAAATTCTGCAAGGAAGTATAACTGGTTTACATGAAACTGTTTAAAAATTGCTGTGAGTATAGATATAATCCTCCCAACAAAACCATTTCTCACCTACAAAGGCATGTTTTAACAAATGGAAAAGTTTTTCTTCAAAGATAATGACAAACTTAGAATGAAGCTATATCTGTGTCTGGTATCTTGACATGGAGACATCTTAATACATTCTGAATAAATTCACAATTCATTCCCAATGTTTTTCCACAGATGCAGAGAGGGTTTTTAATTGAAGATCTTAAACAAGATCAATATTTAATATTCAATTTTCAATATTCAGTTTATTTCAGAAGACAGACATTAAGCAAAAGAATCTTTCTGATCTGGTAGGTTTGAAAATCAGGGGCTAAGTTTGTCATGGGTGTGCCATAGAAAGGTGATAGATCAGAGTACTGAAGAAACAACAGAAGTGTTGTCAAACTCCAAAAAAGGGCAAAAGGCAAGGCTGACTAACAATATTTATGAGAAATATTTTGTGTGTTTCCAGGTTTTTTACTGCGGTACATGCATAACTGAGGTCTTTGAGAAAATAAAAGAGTCTTCATATGAGAGGAAGGCTGAGAAGCAGCTGCCTGCTGGAGTGAATATTAGTGGGGAGGAATATACAGGCACTATGGAAGCTCCAAATTAAACATCAGTTACACTATGAGTCTTATTTTATATGTGGTCCTGCAGAAATTATCTAGGGATTTCAAAATGAAACTTTTTTCCCTCCCTAGTTCTAAGAGCAGATATTGAGTTTAGTGGTTACATTACTGACAGTGTTCCATCACAGAAAATCTGTACTTTAGTGATGTGCCTTCTGAAACCAAAGTTTTGCATGAAATAAACCTGTAATAGATTTAGCAAGTACCAGAAATCGAGCTCATCAAGAAAATCTTCTGTTGTTTTGTGAATAAAAATGACCAAAAATGTTTTTCATCTGATTCAAATTCATGGATACTTTTGGACATCTGCCTGTAGTTCAGGTAGACTCCCTATTATACAAGATCTGCTTTTAAAATCCTAAGTAGATAATAGCATTATTTCTTAGAGTGTACTGAATGAGATCTGATGATGATGTAAAACAATGTCCTTTGAATCTAACTTTGACAAAAGTTGTAGTAATTCAGTACCTTTCAAAATCGGGCTACTTCTGTCAGGATATTTATAAGAGTCCCTCTTGAATTGAAAATGCGGACTCCAAAATGCTTTGTTTGGCATTGGAGTTCTCTCAAAATCCACATAACTAATACGAATAAAATTCAACATTGTAGTTTTAGACCTAAATAAGCATTAGTGATAGGCATAGAAATAGCTGTCTACATGCACAACTAATAAATTGGGTTTTGAGAAGTACAATCTAAAGGTGAAAACATCCAAGTGTTAGCAAGGAAAATAAATCAGTCAAAAAAAGTTAAAAGCATCCAAAACCAAATGTCAAATACCATTTAATGTTATTTAAAACAAATTTTGCTCATGCAAGTTACTCATGTTTTAAATGCTGTGAGTATTCTAAGCTGCTTTGCACAATTAATTTTGGCCAAATAAATGAAATTAACTTCAAAGTAGATTCCACTAATGTAAAAGTTGGAAAAAAAAATCCTAAACTAGGGCTGTAATTACATTCTTGGAAGAACCAAAATCTAGAAAAGACATGTTACTGAAATGTTGGTCTTATTAGGAGGTGTACTAAGAACCCTTGAAAATTTTAATTAATTTTTCTGTAACACTCTTAAGCTTTTGTCACCAGCATCATTTAATAAAAGTTGACACCAACTCTATATTCTACTTCTTACACATCTATGATGGTCAGCACCAATACTCAGTGTTTACAAATCCTGACTAAGCAATTCCATACTAGCTCCTACCTCTATTTGTGCCCACTTAACATAAGATATTCACCAAATCTACCTATAATAGCAGTTGTCTTCTAGGACAATCAACAGAGAAGAACAGCTCCAAGAAGTGGTTTTTGAACTATGTTTCATGAGTTGCCATAAAAGAAAAGCTGGCATGTCAGTTGGCCTAAAATGAGCATCTAAAATTCTTCTTCATAATTTTGGAGAACTCACAGACTTGTAGATGACTACAAAGTACTGTTTACACAGGTAAGAGGTCTCTATCTCTTATTTAATAATTTTCAGTTCAATGCGTAGGCATGACCTATTATATTCTCCTGGTACAGAAAGAGTCACACTTACCTTTTAAAACAAGGGATTAATTTATTTTCACTTGCACTTTCAGCATTATCTGCACACCAAGGGCATGAGAATTGTCCTTTGCCTAAAATGAAAGCAAATCCTTGCCTTGCTTGTGGTGGTTGGGAGAGTCAGGAGCACTGGGGATGACTGTAGATCTTGAGTCAGCTCCCCATGCCCCCTCCTCTACCTCATCTTCTCAATCTGCCTATTTATCCTAACCATCAATATCATGACCAGGAGAGCTGGCTGGCACCTGGAGCATGTGCATGGGTGTGAGCATGAAGGGGAGCATGGGCAGTAACGGTCTGTGTTCCTACACAGCCATTTGCCTATCATAGGACAGAGAGCACAATTCACTACCCAGGTTATTAAGCGGGGATGACTATCTATAACCTTGGTACCCTCAGATCCCTCTCCTGTGGTAAATCTGCCTCTGTTTGTCACAGTGGTATCTGAGTTTAGAATAGAACCTAAGGGTTGTGTTACTCAGTTCTCAGACATGTACATTTTACCTGGGATTTAAAAAAAAAACAAACCAGTGCAAATTGCAAGGCTTTGCCTTCAAAAGAAACCCCACATCCCAGAAGCAAATGCTACCTGATGTTAATACAGACAGGCATTCTTATCTTACATAATTTAGCTCAGCATAGTTAACAAAGGATATTGCTATTAACATGTTACAGGAAGAAGAAGTACTTCCCAAGCACCTAACAGCAACATGTTGTGATCCATGGATATAAATGACCAAATAAAAGGAAAGGATGTAAAAATGTCACAGAAACACCAGCTGTAATCTAATATTGTCAGTGCACTCCACATACACCTTGTAATTACTAACACATTTGGCCTACTAATGCTTTTTAGACAGAGTAGCTCACCACTTTTGTACCTTTTTTGCCTAAGCTGCTTTTGATCCCTCACAATTGATTTAAACTCTTCCATCGCTTCCTTTGCCTAGTGAAATAATTATGAGATGCTATTGCAGAGGAAGGGGGAAGGGAGATGAGGGTATTTACACACATGACAAGCAGATCTATTTGCAAACTTTCAGTAAATCAAACAACGCAATAAAAGTCCTAACCTGCTGGAAGCATTTTAAGCCCTTCTCTTTTCCTTCCAGCATCTTCTGACACACACGCTTCTCCTCTTTTCGCAGCATTAAACTGCTTTTCCACTTCCTTTACAACAGTGGGAATACTTCCCTTATGGGTGTCAGGATCTTTCAGGGAGGTCAGAGGTTGCCCTGCAGAGGAAATGACAAGCTGTGAAATGTAAAAGAACAATTCCTTCCACATGTTTCCTTGCTCCAGGAGCAGTAAGGGGTTGCCGGCTAGCATCACAACGGGATGGGCCAGGCCTTTGCCTAGCAGTCCTGTCAGAACTAATTTACAATTAAAGACCGGCACAACTGTTTAAAGCTTTACAACGTCAGTGAGTTTTCAAGGACTGCCGAAGCCAAGTGGTACAAACCAACCTTATTTCTAACAGCCAGGCAGGTAGGCAGAAGGAAGACAAACCAAACAATGCTCTAAACTGTACAGTTACTAGATAAATTGTATACCTGAAAATTTTTCTTCTGTATATTTATTTCCAAAGCTCATAGTTTGGGAACTAAAATATTTCAGTTCTAACTTTTCTTCTGGTTGATGCATAGGGCACACAAGTTGTTGTTAGGCAGCTAACCTTGTAAGGGGAGGGGAAAAGTAAAGTTTAGGAAAAAAATTAGCTATTTGTTCATTGTAAGAATATGTGTCCTTAAAACCATATTCAGATATGTGAGTTGCTTTTTTCTTTACACTCCCGAAGTATAGTAAAGCAGGGGAGAATGAGGGACAAGCAAACTTTCTGCAAAGAAAATGTTACAGATCCACAGAAAACCTGCATGTAGGTGTTTAGTCCAAAGAGAGCTGAGGTAGTGATTTCTGCTGTAATTTGACCAAAAGTGGCTCATAACTTCTCATAAAAAAACCAAATATTATTGTTTCAGCATCTTAATCCTCCTCAGCCACTCTTCTACCTTCTCCCTTGTAAGGACTCTTTTAACATCTTGAGTGCACATTATATGCTAGAATAGTTCTAACCATAACTTCAGGACTTCCAACTGCCCAGTATTAAAGAGGTGTGAGTAAGTCACTAAAATGAAGAAGGTTTTCCTTTGGTTCTACAGACTACAGAGGATAAAATCATCCCTCGTTTTCTACTTGCCTATTTTATTTGACCACCATTTTTGATGGGCACAAATAAGTATTTGCATGTCAAGTCAGAGGAACAGCACAGACAGAAGAGCAAGCTTTTGGAAGAATGTTTTCAACAAGTGCAGTGTAAGTCTTCCCAAGTGAGTCTGAGTCTCACCTAGAAATGTTTTGAGTTGGAGAACAAATATACAAGTGCTGTCCAGCTACTTCTCTAGGGATGAAAGAGACGCTGCTTTCAAAAAAGACCATGTTACAGTGACATTTTGAACATGTGAATCCTCTCTTCTATGGACACTAAAGTCAAAGAGGATCTTGCTGTGGATTTCACAGTGAGAAAGATTGCTCCCTTGAAGAATTTGTATCTTTAGTGTTGCATATGGAGATTTCACATTCCTGAAGTTTTCATGCATTTAGAAGACTGGGTTACTTAGATCTCAGCCTATCAAGACAACGTTTCTGATAGCTGAATCAAATTTTCTCACGTATGCTACTTCTATTAAAGTTGTTACCACCTTCCACACAACAACAGCTAATGAATTCCATAGACAAATTGTAATTTATTTATTGACAAGGACTGTTAATCCCTTAATAGGGCAACAAATCAACAACAGGGGCTTTTCTTTTAAAAAAAACGAAGGATGGTGGTCATGAAAGCAGAAGCTGTCTTCTTCCATGAGCCTCTCATGAAATACCACTTCAAAAGAAGAGAGAGAAGATATGGTTTGGACTAAGAGACACACTGGATCTGATAATGTGCGTCTGTGACCTACAAAGGAAGTGGAATGGGAGGTATTAGGTTGCATTCCCCTGCATTGTACTCTGGAAAAGAGATCCTGCGCAGCAGAGAAGAGCCATACCTAGCCCAACACAAAGCTGTGGTTTAAAAGAATAACGTAGCCTGGAGTTAATGAAAATAATATGAAGGTTCTGCCTTAAACTTCTAAAACCAAGATAAATTTAAAGTGAAGGTTAAAACACCATCTCCTAACCTGCTCTATTTTGCTTATAAGTTGCAGCACAGCATATGGTATCAATATGTAAGATCACTCACTATTTAGACTACCGCAGTAGAGTGAGTTACAGAGCACCAGTCTTCATTTAGACTGTTCTTGCTTTCTCTGGTTTGTGTCTCAACCTTAATGTCACTCTAGCAGAGCCTTTTTTTCTCCCTGTTTTTAGTGGTTTAACAGATATAATATAGTATTTATAGAGCATATCAATGTGCGACAGCTTGCCACAGATCATAAACACATTTTTCTGTTGGAAATGTTGAAGTCGTGATTTTCACCACGTGATCTCCAGTTCCCTAAGGTTTGCTCCTTTAATTGTAAATAGCTAGAAAGTCATCAAGCTAGCGTTTAATAAACTTTTAATTTGAAATGAATTACCACATGTTGTGTTTGTTTACCCATTATTAAATCTCTTAGCAACATATCACCAGCAGAAACAGCATACTGTAGCACTGCATAGATACATTAAAATACAAACCCATGGGGTATATTAGCAGCTAATAATATCTTTAAAGAAGGCTCCAAGAAAAATAAATAAATATAAACAATATCAAAAATTACTCCTAGAAATTTTGTTAGTGCAAATCTGTTTGGCATGGAAATTGCAGATCTTCCGTGATCAGCTTATCAGCATATTTCAGAGGTCTGCACGCAAAATAAGACATACAGTAATGCTCTTTCTCAGTTCTTGTAAATATATCTTTCTGGACTTTTCAAACTGAGTATCACAAGTTTTTCCATATGTTTCCAGAAGCATGACCTATTCACTTGCAGACTCTATGCGTGTGAGTGTGTGTGTGGCTGTATGGCTGTGAAGACTGATGGCAGGACCAAACAATGGTAAGGACAAGTTTGATTTATTAAGAGTTTGTCCGTAACTCTGTGCTGTTGAGAAAAATTGGCTGCAACTCCACCTTTTGGATCTGCTATTCATGGTTTTGTGCTACATCCAGAAGCACCATAGGAGATATATGGCAACAAAAAAGAACTTACTCCTCAATACAATGTACATTTAAACCTCTGTGCTTCTGCTATCAGCATGGTTATATAAAAGCCTTTTCACCATAGTACAGATGCTGCTTAGCCTAAAAGCGTCACAAGGCAAACCTCATTTTCTTTATCTCCTAAAACATCACTCCCTGTCTGAAAAATACTTCTACTGGCCTCTTTTCATGTTATACTTCCAACCTGAGCTGCCTATTCACCACACCAAATTATTATAACTTGTCTGCTCTCTTACATTCCAATATCCCCCTCTTTCTCCTCCTATCTCTTCTACTGTGTGTCACTGCTGCTGTTAGCAAATGTCCAAGGAATCTCTGTCTTGAAGAACTAAATCTCTGTTTAAGATCTAAGCATAATATTTACACACACATTACGACCTGTGGATTGGCTGCATCCTTCAGTTCATTAATCATGAGGAAATGTAGAAATGTCTGTACATCAAAAAAGAATTCTTTTTGCTCATGGGAGTCAGATCCCATGTGCTGAAGAAGAAAAACCAATAACAGTGTCCTGCCATTCTTCTCATTCCTGAATTTCTAACAGAGGAACAATTTCTAGCCATTGCAATACTGTCAATTGTGACTTCAATGTAGCAACATCAGGAGACACAGAGATCAGGGGAGGATGGTCAGTCTAAAAGTAACATTCAGCAATTTTTTAAGAAAGCTTCTGGGGAGGTCTGCTGCTCATAAGCAAATGATAATTTCTCTTTCCTATGGGTTACCACTCGATTGAATCTTAATGGGATTTCACAGAAGTAGCATAAGGCATCCCTTCAATGCCAGAACTGTCTCCCTGAGAAATTTGAAGTCCCTGTTCTAGACCAGAGAGGTGCTAGATTTCTCCCAGAAATACATAGACCAAAAAAGTATCTTTTATATGTCTTCCTGTAAGTTTGGTACCATAAAGAGCTGAACTGTTATTGCTGTGACTTTCCAAGCATCAGTCTCAAGCAGAGGCCAGCATGGAAAATTTCATCCTTGGCAATGAGGCTGTTTAAAACTGATCACAACAGAAAACAAAGTTATGCAGTATTAAGTGAAAAGAATAACAGTATTCCTACTAGAACACATATTGGATCAATAGCTGAATGAGTAAAATCTAGTTAAAAAAAAAAAAAAGACTAGCCAAATGAAACAACATGTTGCTCCAACAAAAGCCTGAATATAAACATAGAAGTTTGAATCCACTACCTTGTGGTCCAGACTGCTCAACCTTCTCTGAGTCACCATTGTTTTCAGCAACACTTGAATACGTGAGAAGTTCACATGGGAGATGAAGGTGATTATCACATTTATTTTGCTTATCTGAATCCTGTGGTAGTTTAATTATCTATTAAGAACAACAACAACAACAAAATTACCATAAGCAGTTCATTATTCCACAAAGACAGAACATTCTTGCCTGTACACAACTTGTGAACCCTAAAAGTCCAAGATGCTGCTGTGAGGATTTTAAGAAGTTCCTGTTTCTCTATACTCCATTTACTACCATTTTCTCTTATATCACTTTCTCTTGTACATCTTTGCCATGCTTACAGACTAAAGCAGGCATTCCAATAAATGAGGGTGATTCACAATCCAAATTTAGAATTGTCTGGGAAAATAAATTCCCTGGATCATTAAATCATTCCAGATTATACAGTTAATGGAAAGACTAATTTTTCAGCTTTGGGGTCTTCCTCCACACTGCCTGCCATTTCAAATAATTTTGACTCTTCTGTTATTTTTTTCCCATAGCTCTACTCTTGTTTCTGACATTCTCTTTCCTAGCTTATCTTAGGTATATGCTTGGTATAAATTCTTATATTTCTCCATGATTCTGAAGTTATTTTTACTTTCTTTTACTCTTGCTAGACCCCAAAAAGAAAACTGCCTGAAAACTATCACTACAAGAAAATTAATAACTACACTTTCTATTAAGTAAAATCACACATTAAAATTAAGATGCTTTCAGAATTCATCTCTTTTGGTAAGTGATTTTTTCTGAGCCAGACGTAACTATAAAAGAGGTATAAATTTGAGATCTTGTTAAGATTATGAATAAAGGAACGTATCTCAGTTACAATAACACCCTTAATTTGCAAGTCCAGAAAAAAAAACCCTTCCACTGAAGAGGAGTTCTTAATGCAGACCTATTTTCACCAGAGACATACAAAGAAAGTCATATCTGAATTGTGTCCAAAAACTATTCAAAAGTAAGGTTCCTACCACAAAAGAACCTTGCTCACTAGCTGGGGATCCCAGACATACAGATCAATATCATAAACAACATTATTTTATTTTGTAGCTATGTGAAAGCACCTCTGAGATTCACTAGAACTGTGGAGGAAATTAACATGGCAAGCTCAAACTCAGAATTTCAACTTTTGTTGCAAATTTTTGATCCAATTACTCAACAACTCTCAACATACTCCTAAAATGTAGTTGTAAAAACCCATTCATTTCACATAAAAGTTGGAGATGCATGTGATTTTCATTTTCCTTATGTGCCCACTGTGTAGGTTGATAAACTGGTTTTTGGAAAGATGGTATTGATTTTCAGGCTGACTGAAGGAGAATGGAATCTATTCTGAGGAACAATGACTAAATCAACACACCTATTTTTTTAAAAAACAAACCTGAAAGTAGAGATTGCATAACCAATGATCCAAGTCTTGAGAAATAAAATTTTCGATTTTTTTGAATCTGTCAACTTTGGAGTCGTAATGGCCTCTGAGAAAGGGACATTTAAATTTTCCCTCCAAAGCATTTAAACTGTTGTCACACAAGGGAAAAGCTCCCCATCCCACTTCTCGATCAATCCAAGTACAGGTCCCACGAAGAAGGAAGAGTTCAAATAGGAGGACCATGCCTGGCTTCACAGCTTTTCTAGGTGGTAGAACCTAGCAGAGGAAAATACAAGATATATTATTTATAAAAACATCTGTCATGGATGGAGTAATATACACAGTTATGGTTTAGCAACAATTCAAGATTTATTGAAAATGCAAGGTGATTTTAGCAATGCTTAAACAATTACAAATTTCTATGTTTAAGGTGATTCAGAAAAATAGACAGTAAAACAGTAACTTGGTTACAGATCACAGAATGACAAGATTCAAGCTAACTTGCATTAATGTATCTTAAATATATATACGTGGGCCAAGTGCAAGGTCCAGCACCTGGACAGGGGCATTCCCAAGCACAAATACAGGCTGAATGGCTCGAGAGGAGTCCTGAAGAGAAGGACTTGGGGGTGTCAGCTGATGAAAAACTCAACGTGAGCCGACAATGTGCTCTTACAGCCCAGAAGGCCAACCACATCCTGGGCTGCATCAAAAGAAGTATGACCAGCAGGTCGAGGGAGGTGATTCTGCCCCTCTACTCTGCTCTCGTGAGTACTGGAGTATTGTGTCCAGTTCTAAGGCCCCCGATATAAGAAGGACATCAAGCCGTTGGAGCAGGTCCAGAAGAGGGCCATGAAGATGATCAGAGGGCTGGAGCACCTCCCCTACAAGGACCGACTGAGAAAGTTGGGACTGTTCAGCCTGGAGAAGAGAAGCTCCAGAGGGACCTTATTGCAGTCTTACAGTTCCTGAAGGGGTCCTACAGGAAAACTGGGGAGGGACTTTTTACAAGGGCAGGTAGCAATAGAATGAGGGGGAATGGCTTTAAACTGAAAGAGGGTAGATTTAGACTAAATATTAGAAAGAAATTCTTGACAGTGGTGAGACACTGGCACAGGTTGCCCAGGGAAGCTGTGGATGTCCCCTCCCCAGAAATGTTCAAGGCCAGGTTGGACAGGGCTTTGGGCAACCTGATCTGGTGGGAGGTGTCCCTGCCCATGGCAGGGGGTTGGGCTGGATGATCTCTAAGATCTCTTCCAACCCAAACCATTCTATGATTCTGTGTGTGTGTGTGTGTGTGTACACAAAGCATGCAAATAAGCAAAATATATTGGGTACCAAAAGTACAGATTTTCACTCTTTTATAAACAGATACATATAAGTAAAAGTCAAATGCATCTAAGTAGAGCAATGGATAAAGAAGGTAGCTTATAGGTAAAATTTTCCTCTTGAGTTTTAGAGCAAATACTCACAATGCACTGACATTCCTCAATGGACTATAATTGAGTATCGAGGAGGGCTGGCTTCACCCTGGCCTTTCATCAACATTGTTGGCAGATGACATCAAGGAGTTGGTGCCTGAGAGGCATCCCACCTCAGGAGAGATACTGGCCACAGTCCTCTGTGATACAGGAGATCTCAAGGGGTCTCCCTTTTGGGTCGCATATTTATAGGATCCGAAATAATTGACTTTTGTCAGAACTATTGTGGCCACAATTCTTGCTAGGTGATCTTGGCACCTTTCAGAGTGGCCTTGTGGTTGAGGCAGGAGGGATCTCAGGCACACTTCCCAGGCAACAGGATTTCCAGGTGTGATTATGGAGTGCCTAATAGTCCCAACTCACTGTACTTGTACAAGGGCTTGAAGGTACCAGATTGTCTCAACTCACTGCTTCAATAAGCAAGATCAGAAACTGCTATATTGTCTCAGCCTACAATGGCTGGTGTTGACATAGAACTATGGCACCTGGGCTGATCCTGTCATCACAACACGGCCCAAGGTGGTGGTGGGCAGGTTTACACTACCAAAACCTCAGAAGGGAACTAGTTTTTTTAATCAGGTTAAGCTCTGAAAACTTCATACCTTTGAATCAATTTTGTATGCTGAAACAATTCCCTTCTCTTTCCACCAAATCATTTATTTGAACAGTTTTCCACTCAGAAAATGTTGTGCTTTATTCTTTCATGCTAATTTTGTGATTTTTTTTTCCCCTTGGCTTCCTTAAAGTGTTCATTTTCTGTCTTTATTTACTAGTAGTGAAAAACATTGTCACTAGGAAACTTTAAGTCAGAATAACAAACCAGTGTGGGAATATTAAGTGTCTCTGTGAGAACTTACTGAGATTCACCACTAGGTTCATCTTGCAACATCTTTGGAGAGTTCATCCAAACACCCATTGAGAACACTTTCAGGCTTGCTCCTTACTGAGTCATAAACTCTTCTTCACCCAGTTCTGGGAATTATATTGGTATACAATAGCCTTCCTCCTCCAAATTAAAGCAGGAAAACTCTTCTTGCAAAGTATGTGAACCTCAGGGTAGGGTCAAAAAGGATTTTGAGGTAGTAAACTCTCAGCATACCAAAGACTGGCAAATACTATTTACAGTTTTCTTAAAGAGATATTCTGAGTAGCTCAAAGCTGTGGAAGAGGGTTACCAATGCCTTAGGGCCCTGGAGCAATTGTGTTCCCATGGCAAAATCTTGAAAATGAAGGATGAAGAAACACCCTGAAGTAATGAATTTATGTAAATCCCTCTGTAAGGTTTTCTGGGTGAAGCAATGCAAGGTTATGGAAAAGAGGGTAGAGACGGAAGCAAGCAAAGACAAAGAAATCTGGTCCTATTCCACAATTTTAACTGTTATCTTTAATTAATGTGGGGGTTGACCCACAGAAGCTCCTGCTGAACAGCTCTAACATATTCAAAAGGGCAAATAACAAACCCCCAAACATGCAAAAGCTAGAATATGGAAGATGACTACCATTGTAGCACGACTAACAGCTCTGATGGGCAGTCATCTAGGGACAGGAGGAGGAAATACATCAGCTACACCTCTCACACAGAAAAACATCTGCTTCATCACTGCTCCTACCCAATCTCCTGGATTATAGAGAACTGGGATGGCCTAATCTCTTAAATAAACTATCTTGGATGCTTCTCTAATACAAACATTGTTCTCTTATTTGAATGTTTTCCACCTTTTATTGTTACTGTTCCAGTCCTCAAAGTTCATAGCAGCAAATGACTTGGCACACTCACCTTGTAGAGACTCCTGCTCAACCTTGCCTTGCCTTCCAGCCAAAGAAGAGAAAGAGGAGCCTTTTCTCCTTCTCTCCTCCCTGTGAAATGGCATGTACTTGTAGAAGGCCACAATATTCAAGGGTATCCACTGACTCTGAGTTTCAGGTAGGATATACCTTCAGTACTTTCTGAAACTCGGAATAAGACTTCCAAATAGAAGACAACCATTCAAAATGATCATCCACTATTAAAAGACTAAAATGCCAAAGTTTTCTTAAATTAGCAGGGATTTCCTCAACCAGATGACATTCTGCAGCTGATAACCAGCCATAGATCTTTACTGCTTCAAATATTTCTGCAATTAAGTACACACCTCAACACAGTTCTTTCTTGACTGATATTTTAAAATAGAAGCATCACTTTTTTATACTCCTGGTTAAACAGTAGGCAAGATAATAAGCACAGCTCAGGTACAGTCAAGCTCTTTCTCTTACTTTTTCTGAAGCAGCTAAGGAAATTACTCTCACCAATAACTGCTATGTTAGGAGATGATACATGTTCATAATTGTGCCACATTCTATAATTTTTTGAAGAGGTGAATATAAATTATTTTAATAATACGCCTTCCTGTTTCAAGTTATATATTGTGATTAGATAACAGCAAGAGAGAGGAAGTCATTTAAGGAAATCTTTTAAAACTAAAAATACTGTCATTATTATGTAGGTGTACTTTATATTAATTATGTAAATATATTCTAAGACTTAGTGTAGGCTTAAAATGAAACAGAAGCATCTGTTGAAAAATGCCATAACCCTGTGGCAGCTGCTATTAAACCATTAACAGTATCAGGTTTCATTTAAACCAGATTTACCATTTTCTATAACAGCCCGTGGGAAAGCTAAAAACATTAGACACAAATTACTGACAAAAGAGATCCTTAATCAAGCTACACATTTCATTTGGCTAGCTGAGTGCTAGATAGTAACCTCTGTGCTACAAATTAAAGGTGGTGGTTACAAGGCTATGATCAAAGACAATTACCTGCATTATTGAACAATCCCAAATCATAAGCAGCTGAAATCACTGCCGTGTCACAACATCCCTTTCAGTTTCTCCCTTGTTTCCCAGACTTACTCTTTTCTTTACAATATTTTCACAGTACACTCTCTTCTGCCAGCCTGCCTACAAACAAATAGTGGTCAAGCAGTTGATGTAAAGGTAATAGTGACTACTAAAAATGCATTTCTTTGTTTCCTGCTCACAGTTACTCTTCATTTGCTATAATCTCACATCCTGGATCTAGATTGCAAATGCACTCTTTGGAAGTGGAAGCATCCCTTTGCTTACAGTTACAGGAGCCGAATGTTTAAGCCATGCCATGATCCAAACACATCAAGACAAAATGTTTAATAAGGATTTTGTCACACACCTGTGTGCTACAAAGCCTGAGGCTGTAAGATTCAGTCTAGGAGTCCTCATGCATGAACACTGAGTGTCTGACCCAGGTAGGACAATGTCACACATCTTAGCATATATGGTCAAATAAAACATACCTACCAAGTAAGATATTTTCTTTTGCTGAATCTATAAAAAAACCCTGGCCAAGTTTCTGCCTGTTACTCAGCACTGCTGTGCCAATATTCACACAGGGACCTGTGGGCTTTCATATCCATCCTGACAGCCACCAGAAGTATGATTTATACACAGAAACCACTGTTTAGGAAGGGACAGCAAGGCTGAAACAGGAGAATTTCAAAAAGGAGGCAGATCCCCTCAACAGCCCCACACTAAACCTATTCCCATCACCACAGTGAATGCACATCTTCATCACAGCCTGTTGTCCCACAGCCGCAGGGTCAGGCAGCCCTGGGAGGGAGCTCAGTGTTGTGCCACCTGCCCTTCATTAGTCTCCTCTTAGGTGGCCAGCCTGAAAGCAGGGATTTGGTGCATGGCCAGCACAACCCATAGGCAGAGATGCACAAAGGCATTTTGGCATATAGCTCTGATTGAAATCCATGGTCCTTGAGCATCTACATGCCTCTGTGGGCTTAGGTCGGCAGGTTTACTTACAGGACAGGGAACAGTTTAGGTGGTTAGAGGACGAAAGGAATTCGTGTCAGAGACCCAGGGCCCTGGGAGGAAATGGGAGGGGATACTTTCTGGAGCTGTGGGAGAAGATGTATCTGCAGAGACCACTGCCTGGCTCAGGGCAGGGCCTGGGATGGGCAAGGCATAGGCAGCTATAAATGACCAGTTTGTTTCGAGGGACTGCTTTCTTTCTGAAGGAAGAAGAAAAAAAAAACAAAAAAGAAAAAAAAACCTATATTTTCCCTGCTGGTTACAACCTTTTGAGGAACCATTTGGTAAGTCAGTCCACAAGCTTGCACCAACACTGTTGATGCTCAAAGAGACCTTACTACATAAATACAGTTTTCTGAGTTTGAATGGATCTACTCTCTAACACCCTAGCTCACTCTTTCTCCTTGCTTAGGTAAAATTTTCATCAAGGTCTGTGAGTTATACAGCCTTTTACAGTTCTATGAATGCATCCAGTGCCCGCTTTTTACTGGTGTAATTTCTTTTGCAAAGAGAGATGCAGCAGAGAATAAATAATGCTTGTGTGTGCCTGCACAGCCACAAGTAATTCTTCTTAGTCTGCAGTTAACAGTGTTGCATTTAATTGAATTAAATCATAGTGAAATAAAATTATCTTTTGCCACTATTTCTGAATTTAACAGTTTTATATCAGTTTTATTGCAATATATCTTACTTCCCCATATGCCACCATAATTTCAGCAAAGAAATAATTTACTCTAGAGAGAGAATGAATTCTATTTGAATATTTCAACAAACAGATCCAGTGTGAGCATTTGGGGGTTTTTGTCTGACTTACTTCTGGACTTTAACCTTGTCAGAGAAGAATTAAACCTTTGCTTCTCTCCTCTCCACCTTCAAATGCTTTCAGTTTAGAAGAAAATGGACAAAAATTACATTACTGAATTCACATAACACAGACATTTGACCACTAAACATGTACAACTCACATAAAGTGTATTAGAAGATGCAAAGGCAATTCAATATTTACATAAGTATATTATTTATAATATATGATGTTCACATAAGCATGTAAATATTCAAATAATGTTTACATAAGTATATTATCCTGTATATTATTTGTATAATAATATATGGGAGAATCTTACAAAACACCATATAAATTAGCAGCTTATCATATCTGATTATGAAAACCGTAGCAAATGTCACTGGTGTAAAATATTGGTAGAAAACCTTTTAAATAGGAAGCAGTTCCCATCAAACTATTTCATTAACAAATAAAAAAATTACTTCACTATGTAAAATGAATAGTGCTGGAGATGAGGCTGTTATTGCCAAAATAAGGTGGAGTCTTCACAACCAGATTTCAAGCCTTCCCTGTTTACATGCAAGGCCAGCATACAGGCAAGAGGGAAGGGCATTCTTGGGAAGTGTTTATGTAACTTTGAAATTTATAAAAGGCCAGAGGGGAGGGAATACAAACATGAACTGAGGTAAAAAAATAAAATATCATGTTATTAGGGTTTTGAGAAAGTCCTATCAGACTGTCCTGAAGCAGCTAGAAACTTCCATAACCGGTTTTCTTTTGCTGCTTGTCTGAGGACAGATATCTGAATACAAAATAACACACAAATCAAAGGAGGACTGTGCAGTGCACTATCATTCATATATATATTGGTTTTTTTCTATTTTCTGAAAAAGGGAACAGACTTTTCAAGTCTGACATAGGTCAGACAAATCCCTGACTCCTCTCCCTGCAGTTTGTGGATATTCTTAAACCTTTATGCAGTTCCACGTTAGCTACTGTGACCCAGTAGCCCAACTTGCCTGCCTGGGGGGGCCTATGGGTGAGAAAGGGTCGAACCACATAAGCTCATTATCGTGGATGAGCTGCATGGAGCGCAGGACAGCTGTGCCTGCAAGCAAGCAATTTATTCACCACTCTCAGTCCCACAGTGGTGGCAGCAAGCACAATTTCTGACAACACTCTGTGCCATTCCAGAACCGCACCGATTGTCCCAATGGAAACACCTTCTGCCCTCTCAGGTGCTACCAGAGCAGCAATGGTTTCCCACCAACTCCCTTTCCTCTAGGAGAAATAACTCAGGGCTTAGTTAACTCCAGCAGCATCGCATGCAGCACGACTACCTTACACCAGAGGACCAGAATCTGACCTTTTATCTTCCCAAATACAGGGGAATAACGTTTGCATTCTGTGGGCTTTAGCCTCTGCATCTGTTGCTAATTGTCCTGGCACATCTGCTGCTAATTTTTTTCTGTTCTTTGACCAGCAGGGAGTAGTAACGTATGGTATAGCCAGCACTAGCCTCCCTAAGCATTTCTGGTGATATACTGCTGGTCTGAGCTGATTCTGACCTCATCTTGCAAGGGGAAAAATTGTCTTTATAGGAGGAAGCCAGGAACTCCACTTCCTCCTCCTGCTACTCCTGTCTCACTTACTTATTCCTGAGATTAATTCCAGCATGGTCAGAGCATGAGTTTCCTGGGATAACGTAGGCCACAAACATGAAACAGAACAGTTTATTTTTTCTGTGTCAAGAGAACACATACTTTGCTCAGAAACCATTCGGAGCCAAGGTGTCTCGCAAAGACGTGACTCATTCGGCACACAGGGCTGAGTCACACAGCAGCACCACTCTGCCTGCCCTGGGCTCCAGTGCAGGAGCCGGCAGCTTTGCTCTCCCTTTTTGCTTCACCAGCTGCTCCATCTCGGGTCTCTCCTGATGCTGTTCAGGATTCCCAGTCTACACCTCGTGTAGCACAGCATCCCCTTCCTCCTCAAGTTTTGATCCAGCCAGGGACACAGCATCGCTCCTTCCGCAGCAGGGAAGCTGTGTCAATGCAGAGTCCATGCTCCTGCAGGATCTCCTGGGTAACCCAGAACTGGTCAGGCTCTGCTATCTTTCCAGGGGCTCAGCTAACACCTCTTCAGCAACGAAACAGGAAGACCAACTCCTGCTAACAAATCCCGTTTTCCTTCTGTGCTCTGCTTAAAAATTGCATGTTTAAACAGGATCACATTTTTTTCTTTTGTAGCATAAAGTACCCTTCCCATGTCTGTGGCACAGCTTTGCAACTAACCTGCTCACTCTGAGTTCACAGATAACTATGCAGAAAATGAAGTGCTTCAAACCTGGGTACTTTAAGAAAGAAAAAGGTGTCTTCTTAGAGTGTTTTGCTGGCTCCCACAACTTGTAGATATGCACCAAAACACAGCTTAAGCCCTTTTTCACAGCTCCAGGCTGTCAGCTCTGGTGAGTCAGAGTTGCTCTATTTTTCCACTCAGCATTTTCTGTTGGGGTGGGCATTTACTTTGCTCTTGGTGTCCTTTTTTGTTTTGGAATTTACTTAGAGCTAAGGATACAGGAAGCAGCTGCTGCATTCTGTCTGTCTGCTGATCTCCCTCAGATAATACATGACTTTTGTACAACTATTGTACTCAATGGCTCATGTCAAATGCTCTTACAGATATATTTTTCTATTAGGTAGGGAATAGGCCACGGAGTGGTCCAATCTAAAAGTCTATCCCTAGACATTCCTAATTTTTAACATGTGTCTGCTAAATTTTCCGATGCAGATCACATACCTTACCCTAGTTAGATATCATACGTTATAATGTAGGTCACATTTCTGAGGTCTCTGGACAGTATGCATTGATCTAAGCTTGAAAGAGCACGCAAGAACTCTACCACTGAAAACAAAGCCTGGGATAAGAAATAACCTTTTGCATATGTAAATCAATTGTGTATTGCTAAATACAGTAGATGCAATAGATTCTAATATGCAATGGTTTTGTAATGCCAGCACACCAGGCTAAATGAAAAACTTCAAGTCTTCACACAGTGGTGGAAATGGAGCTTTCCATATTGGGAAAGTCCATCAATGGGCAGGAAAGGCCTCCAGAGGAACCACCTGGCTGCAGCTCGAGAAGACCACTGTTGGAGGGCTAACAGCTACCCTGAGCAGCATGGAGCCCTTGGCCCCGTGGTCCCAGCACCCAGTCCGAGGTCTGCTGGCAGCACACCGCAGAGGTCTGTCCCCAGGGCTGTGACACAGCCAGAGCGGACTCACTCTGAAAACACGTGTTTTGAGGAGCTGTTGCAGAAAGACATTTAGCAAATAGCAATTGAAGACCAAAACTCCAAACAAACTCAGATAAACAAAATAGAAGCAGTAACATATATGTGTGAAAAAAAAAAATTCAAACCTGCAGTCTTCAAATAAATACAATAATCTTTCTGAGCTTAGTTCTTGCATTTACCAAAAGGTTCACGTAGCACCTTATCATCCCAACTACAAATAATTGCATCCAGGGAAAATTTAAGTGGCTCTCATTTTGAAAGTCCTCTGGCACTGCCAAGCATTATTACTTCCTATCTTTTTTTGTACTGTATCAAACTCTTATGTTATGTCCTACGAAGTGTCCTAGAGCTAAATGTTCTTCATCTGTGCCAGCATTTTGCTCAAGAATAAAATAACAGAGGGGTAGGGGGGAAGTTTGTGCTCTACTTTTGCTAATGATACCTTGTTTTGTAATTACTAAAACCATCACAGTCCTTGGACAGCTGCTGACATACAGAAAATAAGGTCCTCAAAACTGTTTGTTTCATCATATTTTAAGAATTAATACCTTAGGTCATGTTAATCAGTTTCTGATATATGTAGTTTTCAAAATGCACTTCAGGGAAGAAAATGCTGGAAATAACTAATAACAACAAAGATGTGAACTTTGTTTTTTATATCTCTAACTCCAAATGTGAACGTTACCAAAGTACTTTGCCATCTTAAGTATTTAGGGAGCCTTAAATAAAAAATAAATCCACCTCATTCAGTGAAATAGAGCATCTTCTTTTTCCAAGCAAAAGAGTTCAAATTTATTAATTTTGTAGCTATATTTTAAAATGAGTGTCAGCCCCTGCTAGATGACTGCATGATAAGTGTCCTGAAACTTCAGGAAAAAGCACTAAATTTTTCACAGCATTTGTGTTTCATTTTCAATGTAATAAAAATATGGTGCCCTTTTAATAATGAATAATAGATCTCCTGGTATGATTTACATGCGTGGATTAAATGTCATGTTTGAAAAGTTGCTGTTTTATTCATATTGAATTTCCCTCAAGTAAAACAAAACGGTACCCAGCTACTGTTATAATATTGCTAGTACCTTGCCACATTGATACATAAATATTAACTGGTTGATATACTCTTTAAAAATCTACGGATCTGTGAAGTATTCTGTCAGCAACTGCGGCTTTATATGCATATGAACTGATTTAGTGCCAACCCAGGTTCCAGGTACATTGGGGAAACCATGTAGCGCCAGTGCTCACATACTTTTGGGGCTCACTTTTATTTTTACTGAAGTGCCAATTTTGGAAGGTCAGCACAGAATAAGGATCGGTGCAGAACAGGTGCAGCAGGATCAGAGTTAAAAAGCAACCTGGGGAGTCCAACATCATCTTGATTGGCCCTGCTTCTCCTCAGCAGTGCTGGATGGACATACCAGGTGACTGGATGGCTCAATGAATGTTTTTTAAACGTCACTTGCTAGGCAGCCTCATTGGCTCACATTGCTCTTCGCAGTAGATGAAATTTCCTGCCTGAACTTCCCCTTCTGAACAAAACCTCACTTCCTAACAGGCAATTTTTTTTTTTTTTAGAAAAGCATTCCAGAATTGTTTAAAATTCATTGCAAATGTTTGAAACAGGAACATCTTCTTTAAAGGTCCCTTCTCTTAGTAGATGAAACTTGCAATGTCCAACAAAATATTTTGGTGCTGATAACTGAAATTATAGCTGAAAACACTTTTTCTAAAAGAAAAAAATAATTTTAGCCACACTCCAAATTTTATTCCACTGAATCCAATGAATATTTTCACTCCAAAAAGTAGAATTTGTTCATATTATAGAAATTATTTCATACAACTATTTAATTTTTACAAAACTGACATAAGAAAAGCTGATTAACAAAAAAAAACACCTCACAAACACCTTTTTCTTTTTCTGAGGAAAATTAAACTTTCAAGTACCACAATTCACTTGTGCTTTTCATTAAGATGAAAAATGTAATCTGGACTTGTTAACATGGACATGCCTCCTATAGAGTATTAAGGCGCTGCTTTAAATTGACTGTAAATGAAAAATGTTTACTGACTACTTAGGTCTTATCTATAGTAGGATCTTAACCACCATGAGACAGCAATAAGGAAATTATACCAGTAAAATCCATGGTCTAGTGTAAAAATGTTGCAGTCACATCTGTGCTGACGCTGCCAAGGACAATCTAATTGCGGTAACTCCCTTACTAGATACACAGTAAACATTTCATCTGCCTTCATATCCTTTCCTTACTGAACTTTCATTCCAGACCTGAGAAAAATCAGGCAGTGCAACAATATATTGAAAGTTTAAGAATAAAGCTACTTTACTGCCAGAGTTAACCTACTGCATTTTTTGAATCTTAGCTTGAGTTCAAACAGCTCTTGCTTCACCTAAACTAGATATCATTAACCCATCTGAGTCCGAAATAAAGTCTAAACTTGCATAAACTAAATATATGAAATAGTCCTTGAAATGCTGGGTCTAAAACAAGTCCCCTTTTGACGATATTGTTAGTTGCTATTCCTAAAATTGCAAAGAATAATTTGAAAGAGAAATTACATTTTATCCCAATCCAAAGAGCTCATATGCATTTTGTCCAGCATAATTTAAGGAAAAAAGATGACTTGTGTAACTCTCTGTCCTTACTGAAAGACGAATAAAATTCAACTGGAGCTATTAGAAGCCACTGTCTAATGTGTAGTCAGAGGTTATTGGGGTAAGTAGGCTGACAAACTAAAGAGGAGGACAGTGAAGGAGGGGAAAGCAGGGAAGCTGGCAAGCTGGAGAAAAGAACATTGATTAATGAACAAAAAACATTTTTGAAAGGTCGGGTGCGCAAGTCAGACTAGCCCTGAGGCAGTTCTAACTTACATGACCAGCCCTTTCTGTACGCAGCAGGTAACTCATGCTGACACCAACTTTGCTGACATGACAGGGTTATTATTTTTGGAAGGATGTAGTGTTCTGGAACAATTTCTCTAACACATTAGTTAAAACTAAGCTTTCCTTCAATATCAAGCATGCATGTCTTCATTTTCACCGTGTTTACACTGAACTCCTATCATTATTCCAGCCAATGAAAACAAAAGCTTAATCTTCATTTGTGAGCACTTGTGTTTTCCCCCCATAATATACCCCAGCAGTGTTGTACATAAGATTGAGTTCAAACCCAAATGCTCATTTGGACCTCACCACTAAGACTTCACTACTTAAGCTGAGTTTTGCAGTAGATGCTAACCATCGGAAGCCTAAAATTTGCCTCATCTCAGCACAGATCCTAAGGGTTTCTTTTGAAACATACCTTAAGGTTATGGGACAATATTAAGGGGGAGGAACAGAAAGGTAGAATTTTTCAGGGTACAACATCTGCATTTTCAAAATAAGCTGTTGGAGGAAGTTCTCTAAAATTACGACATTAAGCTTTTGCTGTCTGTTATACAGTAACAAAGAGAAAGAATCATCAGAAGGTCATTTAATCCAAGTTCTCCTCCTAGTCCTGCAATTTAAGTGGACTTGCCTGAGACATGCACCCTGGTTCACTAGACTAAAAATGAAGTTTGTTGAAGATGCTAGTTAAATGTCCTCCATGAGACACAAACCCAGTTTAATGAAGATGCTAATTAAATGTCCTCTGTGATACACAAACCCAATAGCTGAAATGACCTATCCGCAAGTAGCTGAAAGCATCAGTGCCTTACATAAAAGTTGCTTTATCTGAAAGCTCTTTGAGAATAGGGACTGTCTCTTCTGTATACACAACTCTTCACAAAATGGAAAGGGTGGAGGAAGAAATCTACCATTCAGGTCATACTGCAAAATAAATAATTGGAAATGGAAAAAACTCTCCTTCTCATTCCACCAATGCCTCATAACACCCCCAAAAAACCCACACTGACAGAGACTGGGGTTGTTTTTCAACCTGTAAAGAAGCTTTCATGCACCAGAGTGTTTATCTGAGACCAATGTTTCAACCAGCACTAGGCATTAGCTACAACAGTGAGCAACTGACACACAACAAACCTGCCACGCACAGCATGCTTAGGCAGGAAAATATGTGTGCCTCAGTCGCAAAAGACAGAATAAAGCCTCAAGTGTTTGGGTTTCTTCCAAAATAATCCAAATGCTGCTTTTTTGGCAAATGGGGGTCAATGGAGCTAAAAACTCACAGAAGGATTTGGGCATTCATGTGTTTATGTACACCCACTCGTTCATTTATTATTCTAAAGCTTCTTTACAGAAATCAAATTACATAGCTGACAAGCTGCATAGATAAGAGAGAATAAAACTAAAATTTAAAATTAGCTGACAACACTATATGATGTAGTGTATATTTGGCACTTTTAGAGTGAGTGATGAGGGTTAACCTAGGGGGAAAAAAATTGCACCTTCCTAAATTGCACCTTAAATTATTAAATTAATTATGAACATGATGGAATGCATTAAATATATGAGCCTGAAGGAGAAAGAGCGGATGTGTTTTAACTTTCAAAGCAAAGACAGCATATTTAAGAAATGTTGCTTACTGTCTGGATACTTTGTCCAAAGTAGATTTCAGTGTTGTAGAAGTTTCCATCATGACTAACAGGCAGCGTTGTCCTGGCCTGAGGCTGCTCCTTCAGTTTGGGCCACTCCAGCAAGCTGCCACCTAAGCAGCTGAGAACAGAAACTTTGAGGGTGTAGCAGCCTTTAGGGACCTTATCTTTGACTCCCCTCAGGCATTTGATGTGAATTTCTATTGGTTGCGGTGTCTTGGAGCAGTCAACCTAAGGAGAAGATTTCAAGTCACTGACCTGGCTTGAGTAAAATTTAACCATACAACTAGCAAGAACAAATTTCTTCAAGAAAATAACTATTGAAAAACAGACAACCTGCTTCTTGTTCAACCCGCAATTACATATTGCTAACTGAGGATCTGCAATTAAAGAGGTCAAAAGTCATAGAGACAACAGATAAAAAAAAAGTACAAATACTACTAATAAAATGTTTGGCATCCTGTGGGGGAAGGCGGAGCTGTTGAAGTATGACACCGGAAGCCATTAGTCTGCAATAATAAGGCAGAATTAACTGGAAAACAACACCTTCAAAAATACAACATGCTTTGCAAGACAGGCACAATACATGATGTGATGAGCAGGTTGCAGGCACAGATTGTAAGACAAGGCAAGTCATGTTTTTATACTAATTATTAGCCTTGCCAAAGCTATTAGTGCTGTGTGATATGTAGACTATCCTTTCACCCTCAGATCATCATATAATCAGATTCTCTTAAAAATAGTAACCAAAGTGCAACACATGTAGAGTTTAACAACAGGTCCCTACAGGCACCTTTATTCCAAGTCCAGACAAAAGGAAACATCTGCTGCTTGCTGTTGACAAGATGTTGTCCAAGTTACAGAATGTTTAGTATGGAATAAATGCTGTGCTACATATCAGAAATGCCTTTCTGGTGCTTTCCTTGTACACTCAGCTTATAGCACAGAGATTGGCAGAAGGGAACAGACACAGCAGTACGATCCTTACAAGTTTCGCCTGAGTAAAGGCGCAGAGTCCATCCCACTATGCCAGCAGATACCTCAGTTCTGCCCAAAATTAAATCTGCAGGGTCAGGCATATAACAGGGAGTCTCAGTTTGGCTCCAGTGTTGACTTTAATGGATAAAATTGCTTCTACAATAACTAATTATTTAGTGCTTCAAATCAGTAATGATACATATTTTTTCTCCATAGAATCAATTTCTTCCATTATTTTGAGAAAACACTTGGGCTAGTTCATCTTCTTTTAATGCAATGTGATAGAAGAACCCATAGCACACTTCAGAATCAAATGGCTACCTTGACTACTAGGTTTAGTAGTCTCACAGTTTAAGCCTACAGTAGCTAATAATATCTTCTTTAATCCTGTCTTGGATTTATTTTGGAAGAGATAGCATATTTCCATATAGATAGAAAGCTTTTGGAATTAAATTAAGCAGTTAAATAAACAGTTGAATTTGTTAAACTTCTTTTGTTTCTCAACACAAACCATACTTAACAACTAATCTGAATGACAATTATTTTCAGCTTAATTAGAAAATCTTAATTAACAATGAAGATTTAACCTTAATATTTTTGGTTTCTGAATCATATATAAAAAAATTAACATTATGTGAATAAATAAGACAATCTTTTTAAACCTCAAGGCAGGATTACTGATGCAGGCAGACTTCGTTATTAAACACATTCTAAATTAAACGCCTCTATGAATTTTATACTGAAATATATTGTGATAGTTTTGCATGCCAAATGTGACATTTTGTATTTTAGATTCATCTTCTGTAGTAATTTTGGAAATGTCATACAAACAAAGATTTTGTCATTTACCAATGGAATTACTATGCATGGCCGGTTAGCCATCTCTTTTCTGGCTCTTCTGGTTGTTTCAAGTCAGCAAGCCATAAAAAATCTTTATCTCTCTGAAACACAGCAATTTGGAAGATAATCGAATAGTGACTGGGGGGCAGAAACGCCAGTCTGAGGAATTATACCACAATCTCTCTTGCATTTACAACCTTCCTCAAAGCGAGTGTCAGTCGAGTAGGAAAAGGAGATAGAAGATTCATCATATTTCAAGCCTGTCTCATTTGCATGGTAGCATAGCTGTCTCATCTCCTGCTGAAAGACTTCACTTGGCCAGTGCTGACAAACTGTTTTGAAGAACTCTTGCCATGCCCAAATGATTCATCATTAATAGCTTTAGACATTCTCTTTAAGCGTATGGTTACTTCTGCTGGAAAGCATATTTTGAAACCTGCTAAATTCTATCCTCTTAAACTATATTAAAAAAATGCAGTGTAGTTGATCTAGCTGTTTAGCAGTTCACATCAAGGAAAAGAGCAATTGTGGAAAACGTCACCTTCCCACAAGGTCCTGCTGCTCCATTTAACCCAGTATTCACAGCTGCAAGGTTACCAAAGCTGGCTACCATTTCTTCTTCACATTCATTCTCCCCTGCTTTCAACGACTGATGTCCCGCTCTGCAGCAGTTAGGAAGAGAACAGGAAAGAACAGCTGAAAGAAACTACAGTGCAGATATGGAAAGCACTTACCATTGGAAATAAATACATTGCAGATTGGTGTTTTCCTTGAAGATACCATAAGCCTCGGATGGCACCCAAGAGAAACAAGTGTGCTAACCAGAGAAATGTCTAGGCTTCAAAAATCAGCATATGAAAAATGCAGTCACAGCCCCAGCAACACGACCAGTATTTGTCAGTCTGTGCCACAGGTCGACGTAAGGAACCTAAAGATGCACTACGCATGTATAATCAGCTCTCTCTGGTCTTGGGGCTCAGGTTTTAGGTTAAGAATATTGAAGTAGGAAGCCATTGCCTCTGTTGACACTTTCAGGATCAATTGACAGCTTTGATAGACTGGAATGCATTTTTGTAAACCACTGGTTCCTTGGGGATTGGGTTGCTTTGAACTACTGAAAAAATCTTATTTTATATATATATTATATATATAAATCTCACCCTTTAAAATTGTCTTAGAAATGTATATATAAATCTTATAATTCATAAATTTTCTAAATTATCTTATTTTATATATACCCAAAAACATATATACAAATTATATTAGTCATATACACACATACATGCACATACACAAATTTTCAGCTGTATGTGAACCATAAAACCTTCCTTGGCATTCATAAGTTAACTTATTGTGTAGTTAAAGTAATTTCGGGGGTAATTATATCTGCTCAAAGATTTCTATTTTTTTTAAGAGAGGTTCCTGTAGCAACACAGAATTCGAGCAAATAGCATAAGAACAGCCCTACACTGGATATCCCAGTGTTGCCCTGCTTAGTGCACAGGATACACAGAAGGCATGGTACCCTAGGGAGAAAGCTGTGTTCCTAGAGCAAATGCAAAACTAAGTCCTTTACAATATGCACTTTAAAGCTGTATGCTTTGGCAGTCCCACCCTGTCTTTCAACAGACACAGAACTGGGAGCAATTCCTCTGTCCATACTCAGCATCAGTATCTAAATAGAAATGTCTGCAGACATTCTGCTTACTTCAAAACACTTCAGCTCTCGCTTCCACAACCCACTTTAAAAGGCTGGGGAGGATTGATCAGCCACGCCTGCACTGGTGATGCTCCAGCCACACTTGCAGGTGAAGCTGGGGCAGGTAGAGCAGAGAGGAAGACACGGCTGCTCTCAGGAGCTGGAGGCTGAGTGGCTAAGGGCCAGTCAAATGCCACCCTGGAGGCTGAAGGAGCTGTCCACAATGTACTGAGATATATGGACTAAGGAGAAATCACTGCATCAGGTACAGTGCAATTCAGGATTAGCTTGGGCATCTGCAACATGGGCAATCAGAGGACAGGCTCTCTTACATGCCAAGCCATGTATTCAGTTAAGGTTTTAGCCACAAAAGGAAAAAAAAATATGTTCACTCACTCAAAAATAAACAAACAAACAAAAAGAATAAAGAAAAAAAAGAAAAAATATAAAAGAAAATTCTCAGAAACCTTTCCCTGGACTGCACTTCTGAAGCATTCCTTCAGTATTTTCTGACTTGCTTTTGGAAAATTCAGTTCCTGTGTCTTTATTCCTTTTTTTTTCCTTTGCATTCTAGGTGATAATGTGAGAAACCTTCACATTTATACAATTAACATGGTTCTTTATCAAGAAAACTACTTACAGAGACTCTGCAAATCACACTAAACATCCCAGTCTGTCTCCAAGTTCCTGACACATTAGTACAAATTCTTTTCTACTCAGACCTTGCCTATGTCTTTTTTTTTTTTAAGAAACACATATACACATTTACAGCAGTGAAATTATAGCATAATAAAGGTGCATAGCTGAGCTATTTTCCACATTCCTCTACTAGTAGAACTGCATTATGTATAATGCCCAGGCAATAGCTAAATCAGTCTGAAGGTCTGTGAAACACCGCTCCCAAAGACATACACAGGAATTTTGCCCAAGCCAGAACCAATGAGAACTAAGAACATAATTTTTAGTGCTGAATACACACAGCACAGGGTCAACCACCTTTGGGGTTTTATTCTTGAGCTGCAGTCAAGTCAACTTGGGTCCATTTGTTCTAAATGGAAGTGACAGAAGATGCTTCTCGAATATCTCTAGCTAATTCATAGAGCTGAAACATCTGAGAAGTTGACTTCTTTCCTCGAGAAGAATGGTCTGTTTGGAACTTGGTACTTATTTAGTTTCTCATGATGGAAATCATTTCACTTAATTTGGTTAGAGATGTGTTGACACAGGGGTTCATTAGGACATCCATTTGCTTGCAATTCAATTTAAAATTAAATACACTTTGTTGTTGATGTTATTACTTTTAAACTACTGTATCTATTGCCTTTATTTAGCTGCTAATACACAATTATGAAGGTAAACAGTTTCCATTACTGAACATGAAACATTTAAATAACCACATTTGATCTCTTTTTGTGTTGCATCATTTTTCTCTTTTTTCTCCTTTTGCTGGGTATTAGATTCAAGAGAATAATTTATTCAGTGAAGTTAGGCCTCTTTTGTGCTCACCAGCATGCTCAGCAGCTGTCACAGCAGAACATAGCTTCCTTAGCTATATCCATGAGGTTTATTTATTTCCTCTATTCATTTCTTTACAGGTAACGTAATGCATGTATTTATCTAGCTGATTGTCATCTTGATCACAAAAACATTGCTCCAATTCATATTTCCTTCACTCTCTAAGGGTAATTCAGAGATAGGGATGAAGGTCATTTGGAGAAGCCATTTGGTGACCTTTTGAAGTTCACTGTGTGTAGCACTTAAAAATTACAGCTCAAGCTGTGTATCTGAAAATGGAGCTATCCAAAACAGAGGCCTCTTTCAAAAGCACATGCTTAATTTTTCCAGGTCCTTTGTTTGGGAGAAGTTCCACTCATTAATATCTGTAAAGCACTGAAAGACCTTAGGAAGGAAAGCACATAGACAGAAGTACAAAGTATCCCTTATCTGACATACCTTTGAAAGAGTTCATGAATTCTGGCTTGCAACTTTTGAATCTTGTGGTGAGAGACTTCCTTGTGGTGCTTTCAGTCCCATATGCCAAAAAGAAAAACAAAAAGAAAAAGAAAAAAGCTACATTTTGTGGAAAGAACATGGAAATAAAAGCTATAAATGTGCAATTTTCCAAAGGTCTGCATTAGGTCTTCTGGTTGAAGGTTTTTAAAAGCAATTAGGAATTCTGTGCTAGAATCTAATTTCAGACACCATTACTTTGTTTCATTATTTTTCCCTAACTTTTTTCCATATGTTTACTCCATCATTTCAAAAACTGAGCTCTAATCTTGTTTTAAATGTGTGATTGTTACGTGCATTTTGTGCACAGTAGTGCCCTATAGTCCTTATTTTCACTACACCTAAATATGTGTACACCATACATATATGCACATATAGAACTTCTTAGTGTGTTTATACACAGACAACAAAATGTAACATACAAAACAGTTAGTTACAGACTACCAGAGAGCCCACAACATGCCCCACTTTAAATCTGCTCCAGATCTTGAGGCCTTGTATCATCACAGCTGTTTTTAAACATTTGGTAAGAGGGACCAGCATTTTTGGATGTTGCAATATGTAGGAGGCTAACTTGCATGAGTAGTCCTCTCTCTGCCATGGTTCTGCAGCTCTTCAAGCACAAAGCTGGAGCAGCTAAAGTTATTTACTCTTGCACAGCAAGCTGAAAAAGTCAGTCCGCCAAGAGGCCACCATCTACATCTTTTTGGACTGTGTTCTCTGTGCAAAATCTGAAAAAAACAACCCTGCTGCAGGTTGTAGACTCAGGAAAACAAAATTCTTCTCAGTGACCAGCGCTGTTGAGGTCTTGCTGAATATTCAAGGGCATATCTTGTGCTTCCTACTGGTGTCCCTGAGATCATCACAAAATGTGCATGCAACACTAAAACTAACAAATACAAGGCAGCTTCGTACTGTATACTATATACTGTCATCTAAACAGTGTAAAATTATGTTCCTTTTCCACTTCCATCAAGCCTCCAAGCTAAAAAACATTTTGGTAGGGAAACAATGTAATAGTCAATGGAGAAAAATTCCCCACTGAAGGCTCCATATTTGGCTGTTGAAGTCTCCCCTTTCTTCCAAATCTCTAATTTTTTTCACAAATATCTGGCTGTTTTCAAGGAAGCCTAGGTATCTCTGTTGAAGACTATGGCATTGGAAACATTATTTGCAAAGCATCCTGCTTATTTCCAAGATGAAAATTATCAGAGTACAAAAACAGACTACAAAAACACATTACAAAAGCCTGCATGAGTAGCTTTTAACCTGTGTGGCAGCTGTGTCATGGGCATTGCTCCCTCCACCAGTGCTCCTAGCTTAATGGGAACCAAACCCTCCTGTTCCTGGACAGCTTTGGGCTGAAGTTCATGAGGAGTCCCTGGGACTCATTTCTCTCCACTCCCACAAAAGCTGG
>NW_010194157.1:0-4236 GCF_000695765.1 Mesitornis unicolor | reverse complement strand
CTAGGTGAATCACCACCTACGCCACTTCCCCAGGAAGGGCTGGAAGCTGGCTCTGGTCCCATTTCTGCTCCAGCAGAGCTGGTTGCTGTCTGGTTAGGGTGATTGGACCCTCCTCATGCCACTTCCTGCAGTCCTGTGGGGACTGCAGCCACCAGGGTACACACCAAGAGAAAGGACAGGTTGTTCCTCCCTGGCTGCCCCATGGAGTTGTGCTCTCACACACGTAGGGAACTCATCCCAGCAGCACCAAGGACCAATCAGCAACATTCATCACCCCTGCAAAGAGCAGGAGCCAGTCTGCTATGGCTAGGGCGTCTGGGAGGGTTCCCAGCAACTGAGCTCAAAGACACTGAGAAAGTTAGATGACAAAAACTGCCAATCGAAAGATATCAGGCATTTCCAGAGTTTGGTGGCAGACGGGAAGGGGTATAAAGTTGATCTGAAGCAGCTAAAGCTGAAGTAGAAAAGGCAGGAGGAAGGCTTGGTTCATAATTTGTATCCTGGATCCAACTCTTGGGACTGCCTGGGATAACCATTTTTCTGAGGTAGGCTCTTAGATTAATAAATAACAGGAAATAGAAAACTCATTTCATGTAAAATATCAGGTAGCCATAATATTACAACAACATTCAAGTACTACTAGTCCAGGCTTCCACTGAGCCAGAAGTAGAGATTCATTTAATTGATTATATTACCAGAATCCCATAGCTATCCAATCCCCTTGTTTATCTTCCTAATCTTAATTAAATAATGAATATTCAAAAGAAAATATGAATCAGAGTTCTCTGTATGAACCACACTGTTTTCCACCTTTCTGCCTCTGAAGTGGCAATGGGAATATGATTTAAAACTATTTCTTCTGGATCCTAGTAAAATATTTGTCACAGCATGTCATGATAATTTTTAAAAAGCTCTATCATCTACCTAATAAATTTGTTAAGTTTATTCAAATCTCATTGAACAGGAAAAGTGCAATGAGTCATGGTTAATATTTTTTTACCTACGCTAAGAAATAAAATGTATCAAAAATTCAATGCTTAGGGTCCTATTCAGAAAAACCTCTATGAGTCTGTAATACATCTTCTACATGATTTAAAAAAAAAAACAGGAAACTTGCTTTAAAATGAATTATTCACCACCTTGAATAAATTTCCATCTTTTCTATTTGCAAAACCCCAAAGTCAGTTATGTAAATTTTAACCTACACTAATTACCTCAGGGGTGTGCAAGCTAAAGGAAAGTAGATGCAGAAGAAACAAAAAAAAATCTCAGACATTTCCATCACCAGGAAGCAATTTAATAGAGGAAAAAAATGTGTAAGTTTTCAAAAACAGAGCAGCCCATATTATTTTTTTTAAATGTGGAATAATCATTGCTGCAATATCCCTTGAATCAGAGACTTACTGGAAAAAACCCAAGTGCTTTTTCACAATGGCATATACCGTCACACACATAGCTAAGTGCTTGTTTCTCATCATGACATCGGCATTTTCTAGACTGCAAAAAAGACCCGCTGTTGACAACGGACGTTCCCAATAAGAAGGTGTGAAACATGGTTTATCTTCAAGTCAATATAAACATTGAAGGTGCCCTGAAAAAAAAAAAATTACTAAAATTTGTGAACCACTGGATGTCCTTCTGAGCTTGTCTAGGATGTACTGGAGAAAGTCAGGTGTTGTTTGAAGGGAAAAGGGCTCAATCACAGCACCCCTTTGTCCTATTCCCTGTCCTGATACCAGGCGCTGCTTTAACTCTGAGTCAACTCTTTTGCGCATCTTTCTCAGTTTCATCAGCTATCTTGAGGTCTAATTACACAAATGGCCCATCTACTGATTTCAGGGAGCATGAGCAAGACCAGTATTTGAAAAAGTTCTTTCAGTCTGGACTCAACCCAGAGTCATACAATGGTAAGTATTGTTTCTATCGCAGGCAAAAACAAGAACCTGACTCAATACTATTAATCAGTGCTGACTGGCTATTTTCACTGTGAAACTACTTCACAAATGGTAGGACTTGATAGTAATCTTCAATTTGGAAAAATTTTTTTAAAACCCTGCCCAAACACATCCTTTCCTCTTAGGAGAAAGCCCACTGAATTCAGCAAAGATTTGAAGTAAAGGAGAATTGGTTTTCTATAGTTTAGTAAAAATGGAGCATTTAGGGAAAATATTTACCCTCTCCTTTTTGGTCAGTCCTAGCACTGATATTACAACCTTCTGATGAGGTATTCACCTTGTTGCAATATGAAACAGTCAGATGAGCCCTGGCCCTGATGAAATTGTACTTCCTGAGGAGTCCTGTGTGCACCCACCTTCTCACAGGTCCTCCTCACCGGGCCAGGGCACAGCAGAGGCAGCATGGAGACACCACCAGCAGAGCCTCCTGCAGCCTCCCACCACCCACAGAGATCCCACATGCAGAGGATCCAGGTGCTTCCCCTTCGTTCCACTTCTTGAGAAATCACATTGGTACATCACAGTGCAGGTAGCACTGGCTTTCCAGCCATAAACACAAGCCCAAATAAAAGCTTTTACCTAGGATTTCCATCTCTGCATTCCCAAAACGTTTTGTTAGTGATGGGAATTCTGTTCACTCTATTTTTACAGATGGAAGAAGTGAGATGCCAGTGAGAAGTGACTTGCTTGCGTTCACCAAGCAAAGTGTCAGCAGAACTAGAAACAAAACCCATGTCTCTAGTCCCACCAGTGCCACCTAGTCCTTCTCCTTCACGTTCTGGCTGCTGCATGGACATTCACTCCCAGTGACTTTCAACATCTAGTGCACCATATACCACAAAACAAGTAAAATATGAAGACGCATTTGAGATGAAGAAAAAAAATGTTGCAAGAAAAGTTAATATTCCTTTTAGGCAAGGTAAGATTTTGAGAGGCTTATTCTTTCCACGTTAACTACAGATTGATCACAGGTAATTGAAGAATTAAGAGGTAAGTGGGATAAATGCTCTTAATTCAAAGCAAGGAGTCTGGTAGCTTGACGATGCATGCTCTGAAAATTGCACTGCCCTTTGCATGTTGGAATTTGGGCTGCCTTGTCTTGGAGATGGCCACAAAGCAGGAGGTAAATTTGTGTCAGAACTGTGGACACTTGGTAGTATTATTCATGGTGCACTCTGCCAGAAATGTGCCACAAACTCTCAGGCATGTTTTTAAAAGGGAAAGAAAAAAAGCAACAAAGCAATCCCCCACATTACTTTCCTTCTAAAAAGAAAATTAAACCAATTTACTGTTCATGACCATAAAATTAAAAACTTTGACAACTGAGCCATCTGTAGCAACTGGGGGGGGGGGAAGAACTCAAACTCTCTTTTAAAGTTGATATGGCAAAACACAAAGTGAGATTTACTTTAGTCGTGCTACAGCCTTATTACACTGAGTAACACAGATACATTTAGTGACCACATTATAGGCTGAGCATTTCGAAAAATTCGTAAAGTATTGCATTATCTCTACAACGCAGTGAAGAATGAGCTACCAACCAACACAGGAAGGCAATATCATGCTTTTATAAAACATATATGTTAAAGACACTTATTTTGAACTGTTATGGAAACTAGATCTGGCCGTTAAGTAGGTATGATAAACTAGGACCTGAACTTCCCCAAAACTCAGATACTATTTCTTTCAGGATTTTAATCCAAGATGATAGCACTAAGAAATTAAAGAACTGTCTTGGTTTTGCTAGGACTAAATTGTAGAATTCCCTTTTAATGTTTCAGCAGTGTTTCTTTTAAATGAACAAAAGTTAATATTGGAGATTTGGCCAGGATAGAGTTGTTGTCCTTATGAAGCTGATTAAGTTGGGTTGTTTTTTTTGTTTGCAGTTTTGCTGGCAGATATTTATGTTTTTCAAGGTTTCACCTGCACCTGTGGTTACAGTTTATTTTGGTTTTCTTTTCCTTCTCTCTGCACAAGAGAAAGCAGGAGGAAGCAAAATCCCAGGACTCTCTGGGGTAGGTGACCCAGAACAAATGATCCAGGTATGATCCAAGCTGGCCAAAGAAGATGCATTGTATCTCATAAACGTCACACTCACTATAAATTGGGGAGCTTGCAGGGGATGACCCCTTCAACCCTTCCTCCTCCTTCTTCAATCCTTTACCTTCTACTTTGTGATGGCAGCTCATATCAGTTCTAGAGGCTTATCCTTCAGAAGTGTTTGAATTACCTTCTATTATGTCAATTTAAAGGGAACACCGCTGAAACACTAAAAGGGAAT
>NW_010194156.1:10611-51868 GCF_000695765.1 Mesitornis unicolor | reverse complement strand
TTAATTATTATTATTATTATTCCTGGATTCGATTAGTCTTGCCCCTTGTGCAATCTGTCGTCAGAGGAAGATAAACATGAAGATGTATAAATAATTGATATCGGAACGATTTTTTTTCTGCTGAAGCTGAAACATATAGAGAGATGTGTTTAATTATTTATCAGTCTGCACTGAGAAGCATCCACTTGTCTTATAAGTAATACACAACTGCAATTGCTAAACCCAAAAGCACCACTCAGTAGTATCTTTCTGTGTGTACAGAACATTTATATCGTCTTTGACCCTTGTACACACAGATTAACAAACCCAAATTCTCTCTTGCTTAAAAAGTGTATGCACTAAAGTTGACACATCCAATCTGGTGACTTTAGTGACCTCCAGGACGTTTGAGAATAGTCTGTGAAATGCCAATATATTTTCGATTGTCCTCTCTGCTAGAAATTACTTCGCAATTGGTTTGGTTTTTGGGTTGTTTTTCTTTTGGGGAGGGGAGGGAGGTTGGTATGGTTTTTAATTTTCGGTTTTTTTGTGGTTTTTCTGTTTGGGTTTTGGTTTTTTTGGGGTTTGGTTTTTTTTTTTCCCGAATTGCAAAATACAGGTAGCTGCGGATTTATCTGCCTAGGGTAGGTCACGTAAAAATCTTTTTTCCCATACCTATGCGGCACTGTTGGGCACAGGCACAAGGCTGTTGCACAGTGTGAGTCACAACTTCTGCTGCCATTTTCAGGAAAGAGGACATAGCAGTGATGTGATAAAGACAAAACTAAAGTGTCCATTTTTGTAGGAAGGTACAATTTTGAAAAGCCGAAAGCAAAAAACAAGGCCATCAAAAAAGCAGTGAATAGTCTACAGTTTTTGGTCATATTTTAGTCATTTTCGGTGGTCAGAAAAAGAAAAAGAAATATTGATAATCCAGAATAACTACTTAAAATATAATTAAGGAAATAAACCTCTTTTTCACCCTACCAGACTCTACAACATGTAAATAAAATGATCATGTCTACTGCTTTTTATAAAGTCACACAGTGAAAAATGGAGAAATGGTGTTTGAATTTTCCGGCAAAACTCCGTTTGAACTCATCTCTTGATTAACAAATACTCGATTTACTAATATTTTTTAAACCACGGAATTGAAATATTTTGTTTCCGATTCTTAGAATTAAAACAGTTTTCCTGTCCTTTACACATTGATTTCTACTGTCTTCCCGAAGACAAGAAGCCCATTCAGGGAGAAAACACTTCTACATCACCCTTTATTCACACGAACGAATTTTGAACAAAAAACCACGGTGTTTTATTTTATTCACGAATTTAAGACATTTATTAAAGCTGTGGTCTTTAAGCATAGAAATAATTCTCCCAGAGAAGAAAAATCGGGAGAATTTCAACTGAGTAACAAATGGAGAAAATCCTTACATTTTCCTCAAAACATGGAGTACATTTAGAGCCTGATTCTGCTAATTGTTACTGCCCCATTAGCCGGATGAGTTAACCTCAAAGAGATGCTCCTCCAAGGAGAATTTCTGACGTGAGAAAACACTCCCAGAGCCGAGGTTAGGGCAGCGATGAGAGTCCAGAATGTCGGAAAATGGTCACATACTTGCTCACAAGACGTAGCTAGGATAGAAGTGGTTAGTGTTCCTGTCTTTTAAATATCTCTGTGACTACAAAAGAAGACTAAGAGATTCAGCTTGGGACATTTGCTCGATAAACCCGATCTTTCTTACCACCGGCACGGCATTTTTAAAGCTTTTCCATCAAAGAAGAAATAAAATTAAATGTTCTGAGTCGCCTTTCATAGATGACGGGGTTTTTTTCTGTATTTTTCTGTTGATTCGAAATAGCTGCAAATAACCATTCCCTTTCAGATTCCTGCACATTGTTTTCCAGGAGGTAGGATTCCCGTGTGAAAAGAAGGGAGTGGAAGCTATGAGATCGGGCTTAAAGCTGATCTGGGAAGGTTAAACCTGCTAAGCCATCACACGCTCACAGCGTGTAGCTCAGCAGATGCGATCTTTCGGAAAGACTTCACCTGAGCTGCCAGTTCTGTAAAGACAGTCATGTTTTCTTCCACTGCATGTGACAGCCATTTTGCACATCTAAAATAAGTAGCAACATCGCCCCCTCCTCTCTTTCTGCTAACATTTCTTTTGTCCCCTGACCAGAAACGAGATGCACATCAAGATCAGCCCCCTTGGTGTTTTTAATACAGCAAGGAGGGGAAAAAACCTTCTCCAAAAGACTGTTTCGCTTTTCATACTATGCCTCTTGGGCTACCCAACATGGCGCCTCTGCAGTGGTTACAGATGATGTCTTCTTAATGCGTCCTACATATTTAGGCAGAAGTCTTTAATGATAGATGAGCAGTTCTCAGCTAGAGCTCCTCCCTCGGCTTGTGCGGCGGGGTTGTGGGGGGAGCTGGGGATGACTAATCGTACTCCCACAGGTCATTGCTAAAGAACAGCTGAAGGTGAATGGTAAACAAGGAATAAGTCCTCAAATCAACCCAAACCGAGCCAAAGGGGCGGGGGGATGGGGCAGTGAACTTAAGCCTTCATCTACTCGAAGTGGCTGTGCAGGCGGCCGGGGCTTGACTTTCCCTTTGTTGTGTCGGACAGGGTCCTAGAAAAGAGGCAGAAGCCCGGGGACACCATCGAGCTGACTGAAGATGGAAAGCCCATGGAAATGCCCGAGAAGAAAGCTCCGCTCTGTGACTGTACCTGCTTCGGGCTGCCCCGGAGATACATCATTGCTATCATGAGTGGACTGGGATTCTGCATTTCCTTCGGGATCCGATGCAACTTGGGAGTGGCCATCGTGGATATGGTCAATAACAGCACCATACACCGAGGAGGAAAAATTATTAAAGAGGTGGGAACACTTCCCTTGTAAATCCCGAGTCCGCTCCATACAGCTCCCAGGTCAAGCACCGTAGCTCAGGCCAGGAGGGTTCGGCAGCATTTCTCCCCATTCAGCCCGATGCTCCCCGGTCCAGGGGCGCGCGGCCCCGCTCGCACCGCCCTTCGTAGGGAAAAAAAACCAACCAAAACCCATTCCTGAAGGAGAAACAATTTCTACCGGTTATTTCTATTTTCCTTTTCTTATCCCAGCGCCATTTTTGCGGTACTAATTTACGGGCACATCTTTTTTTTCTTCCCTTTTGCACACAACCTTTAAAACCGCAGATATATCGTAAAAGAAATTTAGGGGATGGGGGAGGAAAGCGTCGAAGAAACAGCTGTCAGCGGATAAGCCGCGCTGTGACGGAAACGGGGAGGTTGTGCAGGAATGTTTGAAAACATCAGGGTGAAAGAATTTGCGTAGATAAAAGGCGTTAAATGATGAGACCCGCTTAAAAGCGGGTTACTGCCTGGCGAGAAAGAGGTGATGACTAAATACAGATGAGTGTTAAATATATAAGTCCAGAGACAAACAAACCCCTATAGCTTCCTCCTTGCACAGGTGAGAGGTAGGTGCTTACAGCCACGGCCATGCAGGCAGGGAGGCAGGGGATGCCTCGCCCCACCCTCCCTGACGGCACAGGGATGCATTTGCAAGCCCTGAGACCCGGCCTTGAAGCGGTGCAGAAGCCGGGTGGTCCCGAGGGTCCCAGCCACTCTCCAGGTATGCGCAGGCCCTGCCCCGGCTCGGGGCACACGGGGCAACACTCGCTTAAGGGGGGACCCTGCCCCTCTCCTGTCCCGCGGAGTCATGGACGACGGACGGTGCTGGTTTTATCGCTACGGTTGAGTTTGATTTGCTGCTTGTTTATCTGGCGGGCAGCCTGGAGCATTTGCTAACGCAGAGCGAGCATCTTGGAACGCCCGGTGCCCCGCGTCCTTGTCCCTGTGCCCCATCCGCCGAGTGCCGCCTCCGGCGTTAGACATCCCCCTCGACTGCCCGGCGTGAAGTTACTGCGGGTGAATGCTTTAATCTGGCACGATTACAGCCTTCCTCTTCTCTTTCTCTCCTTCTCTCCCGGTGCCTTGCATTGGAAGAAAGCGAAGTTTAATTGGGATCCTGAAACAGTTGGCATGATCCACGGCTCTTTTTTCTGGGGGTATATAATCACCCAAATTCCCGGCGGGTATATCTCGTCCCGGCTGGCAGCTAACAGGTAACTATGACCTAAATAGCCCTAGGGTCCTGTACCACCGCAAGCGAGGGGCGGCCGGGGGGCGGCGGCGGGGGGAGCGAGCCACTGAGCCCCCACGGGAACCAAGGGCAGGGGAGGACACCGGGCCCGCCGCAGCCAGGGCTACCCCCTCACCCCCCAACCCGCCCATGCTTCAGAGGCACTGACGTTTAAAAAAACAGAAAGGCACACTTGCTTGAAATGTGGAAAGGCGGATGTGATGGTGCACATTGATTCACCCTACCTCCTGGGATCTCGTGCCGGTTTCTTTTTCCTTTAAAAAGCAATTTAAGGAGGTTGTGGCAATGATATACAAACAACCAGTATTAAGAGGCAAATTCAAACATTCGTTATTTCATCCAAGCTTGAGAGATTCTTTTTTTCCACGATTGAAAGAAAGAATTTTATGATTTTTTTTTTGTTTTAATGAAAAGGAAAACCATCAGCGGGAATATTCCATCAACGCAGAAATGAATTTAGAATGGTCGAAAAACATCTTTCAATAAGACTTCCACAATGAAAAGAAGGTGCAGATGGTGCGGGGGCTTAAGGACTCGTTTCTATGGTGTCTGGCAATTTTTCAAGCACCCAGGGTGCGATTCTACCTGTTAATTAGATCCACTGAGTATTCAAGACACATGAGGCTTTCACATCCATGCTTAATGCCATAGGCTCAGCGTTCGCAGAAGGAGCGAAGGTCCTAGCGCCTCTCTTCAAAACAATAACAAATTAAGTGCAAATGGATACTAAAATCAGTAAAATATACCTTTAACTCTTCTCAGGAGTGTGCACCATCAAAGGTAGGCCTGGTAGACAGAGACACTTTGCCTGGCAAGCAAGCTTACTTGTGTGTGTTTGAGAAAAAGCAGAAGGAAAGAGGAGGGCTATGGCAAAAATGCTCTCTCAAGGTAAATGCCTTTTAGACAGAGACCTGCATTAAAAATAATGAATATTTACTAATGGAGAAATGCTCTTTAAGTGAGATAACCCTAATATCCCTCCTTTTAAAGCAAATGAAACAAAATACAACATTTATTAAACCTCGGTATGCATTACCTATCTGTTTACAAGTACCCTCTTTCTTATAATGGTTCAGAAAAGTAAAAGGCTATTTCAAGTAACAATTAACAGCCAGTTAAAGGGTTCTTTTCCTTTTCTTCCTCCTTCAAACATTTTTGTGTCTTTACGCAGTCTGTAACTCCTCAGGATTAATTGGAGTTTAAGTTTAAGTAAAGACTGCAGGATTTGACTCAGACAATCAAAAATCTGTCTTCATTCACCTGAACAACATCAGTAAAGCCATTTGAAGCAATTTGGATTTAAAGTGGTGGGACTACAGAGATTTGCAAGACAATGGCAGGGACATTCCCAGGAAAACTCAGTAGTAGAGACACACGACCTGGCATATGAGAATCAAATTTTCCTCCTCTTCACAAACATTCACCACAACAAATGAGGAATAGTTCCAGTTACTAACCTGGGTGTATTTTAATTTAGCAATTTTCACAGATTATTGTGGAAGCCTCTGAGACACTCCAACACAAGGCAAATGACTACATAAATCACAGATTTAATTAAGGAAGTAGCCATGACATACATGCCAGTAATTGCAAATTGTAAAATATGGATAGTGGCTGTGATTTATATTTAGTTTGCAGATAAAAATGGGAGAGAATAGAATGCTCTGTTGTTGGATGTGGTGGTTGGAATAACAGGGCATTGAGGTGATGAAAACTCAAGTTAGTTCCTGAATGCTATAAAGATATTTTGGCAGCTGCATGTTCAACTTGAAATTAACAGGCTGAGTGTAGGATAGAGCAGCACCCCAAACAGGGTGCAAGCCTTGATGTCCACACCCTTTCCAAGAAACTGCATGAGAAAAAGTCAGACAAGTGAGTATGCAGACCTAGAGGCCTACAGCACCAATGGAATATGAGGTACTATAAAAGTCTCTGCTGATTTATATGTCTTGTGCTACAGCCACAACTGTTCCTTCACACTGTGGTGGGAGACAGCCGAGTACCAGTAGTTTTGGGGTTTTTTTACAAACCTCACTGAATATCTTTGTGGCATCAGTAGTTTCCTTTGCATTCAGTGCAAGTCTGAATTTATACAGAGAAATGAAGTTCAGATGTGCTCTAGATAAAAACCGAGTAGACTATAGAATAACATCACCAGATTCAAGATGATCTGTGAGATACACAGTCTCTAACTCAATAAAAAGGGAGATTTTCAAGAGATTTGTTCCCTGTGAAGGAGAGAATGATTACATGGAAAAGATAGCACAAATGAAAAACTAACACCCAACTGCTAAGAGTGTCAAGGAAGGAACCTGGGAGGAGGGTTAAGGTGTGCTTTGCGAGCCTAATTTGTTATTGAAAAGGAGTTGGTGAGTGTATGGCACTGAGTTTGTTTGACATTAAGATTTAGTCTAGCAACCAATTATAGGGATTGGGTTGACATAATTCTGAAGTTTCTCTAAGGTATAACACATGGAAGAAATGACCCTCCTGTGGCATCAAGAAAACCTTTCTACACACAGTGCATTAATTTCAAGCTGGGCTGAAACCATTTATTTTGATTCTGCCCCTGTTTTAAAATGCTTACTGCCAATCAAGCATTAGCAGCCTTGAGGTCTGAACTCTAACATATTTTCTTCTACTGAGTCTGTCAATGGGTAGCATTTTACTGAGATTCTTTGTTAATTGTAGAACTCAAGATTGCTACTGCATGGTTATGCTGTTCTGCCTTTACCCGTTGCTCTTATCATGCATAGCTCCCCATTACTTCTGACAGATCAGACATAGAGATTTACAGATTTGCAGGTAGTAAATGGAGTTTCTCAGGAGTTTGCACTTGATAGCTTGGATCTCAATTTATCTCATATTGAATCACTGAGAAATTTCTGTTACAGAGTATTTTCAGACCAACGCTAAGTAAAATGCTTTATTAAAAGAGGTGTATTTACACTGCTGTTGTACTAACAAGGTCAAACAGAACCCTGCTCAAAAATTCCGGAGAACATTCAGAAACAACACATCTCCCAAGCACTTCTCTCTCAGGTGGTCAATAGATGTTGGACTAGTATGTTACAAAGGTCAGTGCTCCTGAACACTTCCAACATCTATTGACTTCTGTAGGAATAGGGAACCTTTGGTACATTGCAAGACATAATTTTTCAAAAGACGCAGATTGGGCCTCAGGCACATCCTCATTTGCAATCAGTGAAGCTTGAAATTTAAATCCCTTGAGTAGTGTGTAAAAATGGGAGGATTCCCTTTTGCTATAAGGCTAGAGACCACTTCTCCCAGAGGAGAATCTGTCCCTGGAAGATGCTGGTATGAAACCACTATATAACAGACCACAGGAGACTGGAGGAACAAAGGAAGCACAATGCAGAGTCCCATGGGTGGGTTTATTACAGCGATACCTTTTCTCAGGGTTAAGCACACAATGAACAATTAACCTTGCCATTGATTAAGCGTGATACAATGATAGCAGAGAGTATTGAGCAGGCTCTAGCAGTTTAGTGAAGGCATCTTGTCACATGGACATCCAGATTTGCAGATAATCTGGGTTACTTCTCCTGTTTGAACATATGTAGAACCTTACACTAAAAAAGTGTTCTCCTCCCCAGGCTGCAGCACACTGGAAGTAGAATTCATGGTCCCCGCAGAGATGTTTTTGTAACTATATCAAGAGAAAGTTGGCTATGATTCAGAGCTTTTGGGACTGTAGAGGCAAGAATGGACAAGCAGATTCCAGAGACAAATCCAAAAGAATATAAATGTTAATTGCTTATAATTCTTTCCAATTAGTAATAGCAAAGGTTTTTCCCCCCAGAAGTTAATAGATAGCCTTTTGTTGGTTGGTTGGTTGGTTTTGTGGTTTTTGTTTTGTTTTGTTTTTGTTCTTTTTTTAATCATTGGGGATTCAACACTATTTTTTTTCACTAAAACATAGTGGATTTTGACTAATGTGAGCAGAGTTTTCAAGAGGAAGGAACTGAGTTTCTTTTGCAATGTTTAAATTTCTTGAAAAATACAAGAAACATGAAAATTCATGTGTATTGCCCTAATACCATGTATGCACACTGTTTAATCAGCTGAGTTATTACTCATAATGGAAGCTAATGCCATTTAAAAACACATCAATCCCATCTGAATGCTTTTGAACTACAGGTTTTAAAGTCAACATTAAAGAGGCTCCCACCAAAGGGGTTGTCATGATATGATTACAATGCAATGTGAACAGAAAGGGCTGACTGTCTGGCAATGCCACCTAGTCTTAATTTCTACTTAGACCATGAAAAGAACTTTGACTAGGGATAATCAAAATTCATCTTATCTTGACAGATTTTAAAAAGCAAACAACTTTCTTAGTGACTGAAATATTAAAAGAAAGATAATGAAATTTGTTGTTTAGTGGGTCTCCAACTCTATCATTCAAAATTTGATTTAAATGGAATGCAGTGTGTTTAAATGTTCTGAAACAAGACAAGGAATGTCGTCTTCTGGTATGAAATTCAGAAATATGATTTAATAATTACATTCTCTTGTAATATTTTAATAACTGAACAGATTTTGCTGTTCTGATGCTTTGAAAACAGAAAATTGGAAGCTGGTGCAGGTTTTCTTGACTCTGAGCTCCTCCAGGAAGAGTTATACTGTTTAACTGAGTGAGTTAACAAGTCCTCCAAACCTCAGGTGTATTGCGTCATTCCCAGAATATGCCTATCTCTGCCTGTCTACTGTATAAGGATTGCAGGTTACTTGTGTTACTTGCTTGGGTCATCACATGGTTTGATGAAACCTCTTCTTTTTGTGTTTTGGACAACCAGGTGAGTGCTTGTTACTCAACCAGTGATATTTATCACACTGGGAGACTGATAATTAACTGGCTAGTGTTTGTGAACCTGTCAAAGTTACGATACTGCTGAATAATCCTTAATCAAGATCTACTGTGATATTCAAATTTCATCAGCCATTTTGGGAATATGCATCAATGCTGATAAACTTGTGGGTAGAAAAAGAACTGGACAATCCGATTATATATTAAATAATTGGATTTGGTAAACTGAGTTCTGTTTAATATATATGACACTCAAAAGCAAAGTAATATCAGGGAGTGGGAAAACACCCTGGAAAGCAGCCACAGTGAGTGGGATCCTAAGTCATGCTGAACTAGAAACTCATCATGAACTTCTAACATGATGCTCTAATAAGGAAGTTGATGTAATCCTGGGATATTTATTTTTCTGGTTTTAATGCAGTGAGTGTATTTAGGTTAATGACACTGACCCTAGGTTGTTGTGGGCAATTTGGGCAGATGCATGTTAATATGAGCATCAAAAAAATTAGAGATTTATTTAGAGAAGTTTAATTACTTAAAAGGTTGTAGCATATAACGTCATCTAGTAAAATAAATAGCAAGAACGATATATTGCAAATATCAGCATACAACAAAGAATACTAGGAGATAGTCTGATTACAAAGTGTATATATAACTCCACTGGAAAAAGTGTTGGGTATAAATGTATGCTTCAGTCCCATGGAAAAAAATCAATAAGTGACAGCCATATAAATGAAAAAAAGCATAAATATTAACAATAATGACTGGCCACCAGTGGTCCAATCAGAGAAGTTATATGCTAGATTCTTCTTCTCTGGGTGTTAAATTCCTATATTGGAAGTTATATTTTAGCTATTATAAGGAAATATTTTCTGTACAGGGATAATTAAACAAAATATAAGGGATAATTAAATGAAACATAATAGTTAATGCCATAGCAAATGTCAGGCTAGATGGCCTTAAAACTAAGCACTTGTTTTGTCTTTAAACTATAAATCTAATAATTTTATTTATATTAACATTACCTCTTCTACATTCATGTTATTGCAAGGCTGCAGCTGTCTGTGAATAATCTACCTGCTGTGTTGTTATGTATATATGGAAAGGTGTGAAGCTGTACTGTTTTTTACTGCCTCATCTCAGGATAATTTAAATATTGTTATATTTTAAATTCTGATACACTCTTTAAAAGTTCTTTAAAAACCATGCTGGAAATCTATAATAAAACCCTTACCCTATCAAAAGCGTTACAAAAATTCTGTGCCAGTATTTCCTCACTGATTTTGTAAATGAACAGTTTAAATACTAATAGTAAATCAGGAAAGATTATCTCAAATTAATGGGTCATTGTTAGATTACAAAGGATAGGGAATTAATTCTAAGTTTTGCAAGTATATGTTTAAAATAGAAATGCAGGGTTTTACTGCATGTGCAAAGTACTGTTTCAAAATTAGGCCTGCAAGAATCAGACTTTTTTTTTGGGAAAACAAAGCTTAGTGACTATTTCAGCTCATTTGTATATACTCAAACATTAGAACACTTACACAACGAAATAAAAAAGGCAGAATAGAATGAATTTTTAAAATAATTAAAGTCACCTTATAATTCTATGATAATGACCTGTATTTCTCATTACTTGTTAAACAGCAGATCCTGGCACTATTTTTATCAAGAATCGTCACTACATAACTATTCTAAATTCCTCTACAATGCAATTATCTCTCATTTATGTTGAACTCTTCATCATTGTCACATTCTAACCTGAATGAAAATATATAAATCAACCTTTCACTTCAAACTAATCTTTGTTTTTAAAATGCCATCCATCTTGTTATTAAATCCTTCTTTCCAGCAAGTAATCCGATGGGATTATTTGCATGCATAAACTGAATATTTCAGACAGTACACCAGTACATCTCATCTCAGCGTCACAAAGACTTTAACTGAAACTGTATCATTAATGTGTCAGTGAAACCAGAATATTTCTCCCTAACTCAGTCTTAATGACAACAAGCATAAAAAATGTAAGACAAAATATTAGAAATACAAGTCCAAAGACTTACTAAAACTTTACATCTTTATGTTCTTCTGTGTTAAAAAGAGAAATTATTCACTCTACTTTAGCAGGCAGACATGTTGTGTGTTTTTCTGATTTACAAACATTTTACAATTCACAGCATGATCAGAGGATTTGTGGATTGTTAGACAACAGTGAGCTTCTGAACTTCTGAAGATATAAACTGACCTTCACTCTAAGAAAGAACACCCAAAGTTGTACTTGACAACTCCACCTTTCAGGTTCAGTTCAAAATCCTGCAGATTAAATTGGGCTCTGATCCCAAGCACTGGTGTTGGGTTCTTCTGCCAATATTGTACAAAAATCCCAAGATGATTTTGTCACTCTACTGCATTGCAGGATCTCTTAAGCACCAGTCACTGCAAGAAGGGGACTGGGAAACCATTTACGGGTGTCTGGTACCGCTGCTACCTCTGCCATATGGCTCAGGGCCCTTCCATTTTTCTGTCATGAATGATGAAGCTGTTTTCACAATTTAATGACACAACAAGGGATTTGAATGTGGGTTTTGGTTGATAAAAGGGGGCCTCAGATGTGTGACAAAAATTAATAATGTATCCAAGCCCTTATTATACCAGATTAGATGGCGGGAGGTCGGCTTTTACATATTAATGCTTCATGAAGGGCTTATAATAAGATTTAGTATGAAGGGCACACAGACACATCTCCCTCCTCCCTTGTACACATATGAATGAAAATAACCTGGTTTATCATGTTTTTTAAAACCCAAATAAAAGCTGCCATACTATGGCTTTTTGGCCACGCCCATGACCTGGTTTTTTCTTTTTTTTAAAACCCAAAAAAAACCCTGCCATACTATGGCTTCTGGCCACAGCCTATTAGCAAAGAGGATCGGTTTTAAGCTATTCTCTCATGAAGCTCATTCAACCTAAGACTGGAACTTGCAAACAAATGTTCCTCTCTAAAGACAAAGGTAGTTTATTCTGTCTTCTTTGCTGGGCAGCTGAGTTTGTCAACCAGTCTAATACTCAAGGCATAATCCCAGCTTTGTTAGTCTTATGCCATTTTATGCAAATTAAAGGCCTGAATCAGAAAAAACCCACTACATTCTGTCTATCTTTTATGAAGCCATAAACTGTCAGGGTAGACATTTCACATTAATATGTCTGTGGTAGAAGGGTCAACAGGGTCATCAGTAAATTAGCCTATACTACAGAAAAGTATGAATGATGATACGTGTCTCAGAGTAGCTAAAGAGTGTCTCTCCATACTGGATTAATTTTCAGTTAGTCCATTTCAAATACATAAACAGAAATAGAAATTGTCCCAAGAAAGGTAGTCAGCATGATTACAAATTGAAAAGACAACTAGAGTAAGAGAAATATTGTCAGGCTTATTTAGATTACAAAGTGACATAATAAGTACTCACTTAATAAACATCAGTATAGGTAATATAAATATTCCAAATGTGTGGCTACTTCCAGTTTGCAGTCAAGGAGATAACCATTGACATAATGGCAAAGAGCTGAAAAAGACGCAAACAGTTGTCACAATATATTGCTGAGGAAAATTAATCTTTTCAGAAGTTAGTAAGAGCACTATTTACATTTACATAAATTGAAAGCAAGTAAACGATTATTAATGGTGTTAAATTTATAGCTTCCAAGCCAAATTCAAGGAATAACATTATAGGCTAAAATATTATATTCTCTGTTACTGAGAAGCACCTGTGTTACTCTCAGTTGACTAGTACAAGTCTAAAATTGTGGACTTTTGGAACTATTTGGATATAGAATAGCAGTGATCCTCAAGACACTTATACGCAGAATTTGACCCTGCTTCTTCAGATATAACTAACAAGAGTAGGATTATGCCTGAAATTTGGATTTATTCTTGCATTCCATCCTCTGTTAATCCAAATCCTTTGAAATCAATACCTGTAGAAAATTTGCCACACAGTTTACATGAAATTACACCTGATGCTTTCAGACCAAGCTGATAAAGAAGCTTATCATTTATTTGGACTATATCAGCCAAATAAGTTAAAACTGCAGATAACTTTACTCTCAGTTCTCTCCCAGGTTCTGAGCCTCCACAAATTCTTAGTGCATGTGTGGTACCTTATAACCAAGGTCCCCTTCAGAGGGGAAAAGACTAAACCTCTGAAACAAAATCTACATGTGCTTTTAACATAGTTAATTCCAGGCACTGTGTCCAACAGGTAACCTTAATCACCTCTACATGCTTTGATACTTCACCCCAATACAATATGTATACTGGGTTTCATACAAAAAAATGCTATTTAGGTTGATTGCATGAAAACACTGTAGTCCCTTTGCTCTGAAGGAATCTGCATTTGCTCTGAGCAGTCCAGATAAAATCAGCTGTAACACGCAGCCTGTATGTCAGAAAACACTCCACAAAGCAGTACAGATACAGTTTTTGAGCCCATCACATAGCACTTTTCCTCTCAATCAGCTTCACAAAACATTTTAAAGTGAAAACCACATGTGATTTCTTTGATAATGATATTATACATCTCTAAATCAGCAAACACACTTAAATCACAGCCTAGACCCTGGAACTTGCTAAGGTAATTTGAATTAGATCGTCTTGGTTTGAAACATGATCTAGCAGATTACATACTTAAAGAGCAAGCTAGCCCACATTTAATGAGCTAGAAGGAATGAGTCAGAGTTTTATCTAGACATACATGGACATAATGAGTTGTAAAACGAAACCGGAGGTTTGAAAGATTCCCCAGCTGAATTCAAACTGAATTCAAGCTGAAGAATAAAGAAGATGAGATTAAGAGGGCCTGGCTTACTTAGCAATGCAAAAGAAAGAAGATAGGATTGCTTGTGGGGTAAACTGCAGAGATCAAACGACTGAAATAAAATGGCATAGGTAGAAGATATCTACTGGATGTAGGAAGTAACAAGCTGGAAAGGCCTCCAAAAGAAGTAGGACAAGTACTAGTTACTTTTGAAATGGAACCTGATCTGCTTATGAAAGGATGATGTAATGCATTTGCTGGTAAGTGCAATGATCAGAATTTTATGACCCAGGAATCATCATAGATTTTCACGATGCTGTCATCCAGCAGTGCCCAAGTTCTTTATAAGACACACACTGACATATCAAAAATAGGTCTGTGAACAGGCAATGGAAAACTTTTTAGGGTCTTGATTTGACTTTTATGAGTCAGTGACAATAATGGTGCTTGCAGAAGGCAGAAGGCTAAAGGAACCTTGTATTACTGATACACATTGACTTAGTCTCTGCATGGCATTTCACCCTGGTGCTTGATCTAGTCCTTGCATGCACCATTTTGCTAAAAGACTTGTGACTGTTCTGGGATTTATTTATCTTCAAAGCTGACAGGTAAAATCACAGCAAATTCAGGTTGTCAAAATGTTCATGTTCTGTATGAACGTCTAAGAAAATCTTCATCACATCTGATATGAGTAGAGATAAACTTTGTAAGAAAGGAAATGTTAACTGGCAGCTAAACCTCTGACACTTCTACATGTTCAGTCACTGCACAACTCAAAGAAAAAATAAGTTAAAAAGGATGATCACAAATTGTCATTGCTAGCAACTTTTGCAGCAGGAAGGATTCTGAAAAACTGCTGCATGCCTACAGGCATTCCAGCTAGGTCCTGTCCTGTTTCTCCCTAGACATTATGTTCCACTGAAAAAAAATTAAACTTTTAATCCTGCATGCAGCCTTGTATTTCCTCTCAGACAAGAAAGTCTTTGGATTGTACAAAAATTTAGCATAATCAGTTCTATGTTGTGTTGTTGGCCTTTTGCAGAAGGAAGTGTGTCAAAGATAGTGGGTAGAGTCACAGTAAAAGATAATAAATTTTAGTAATCTTGAGCTGACAGAATAGTCTAAAAAATCTCTTTGTACAACACATGTTCAGCTGCTCAGAGATGCTGCTTGGGAGTCTCCCAAACAAACACTGTTCAAGAGAGAACATCAAAAAGTAATGAAGACCCTGTTTATTTTCTGATGAAAATAACGTCTTCTAGAATATGATCAGTATTACTATAAAATTCTTAAGTGCAGAGCTTGTATGTCCCAGCGAAGTTAATGGGCTACATTTTCCATAGTTTCCTGTTTACAGTCAGAATAAACCATCTCATAATATTTTAATTTAATTTATTTTAGCAGTGTGAAATGCTTTCATACACATCTCCCCTCCCCTCCATAATTCTCTAGAAAATTAACAAAATAATCACACTTTCCTATTCTGTAGATAGGTCTTTCATGAAGTAATGATCAATGGGGTTTTGGAGGTTAAAACTATTCAATTATAGTCCTGAATGAATTTTCTATTGAAAACTTTAGGTTATCATGAAAAGAAATGTGAAACCTTCTATGCCTTCATAGTTCTCAATGTAAATCCATTAAAATATCTGCAATTTTGATTTGTAGTTGTCAGTGACCAACACTTACTATTCTGTAATTATTTTTGATTTTAATGAAATGGCATTCATAATTCAGTGATACAGGATATATTAAAACATCTTTAACTTACAGTAGTTTATCTTTTACATAAATGTTAAAAAATATGATTTTGAATATACAAAGTTAATATTTGATTTTTATTATTTTTAAAGGATAAAGTTTAGTTAAGGTACTTCATATGCTTTAGAACAGGCGTATTATTTGGTTTCCATAACAGTTTCATTTTTGCAAAGTTGGACCATTTATTCAGAGAATAGAGAGACATAGATAATTGCAAATCTGTCAATTATATTACAAAATTGCATAAATAGAAATACAAGGGCTTCAGACAATGATGATCTGTCTCCTCTCTATACACATAGGAAAGAGATTTTAGCTTTACAGAGTCATTGTAGCAATTTTTACTCCCAGTCATTGGGATAAAAGGATGTTTCCAACCAGGACCCCTTACTTTCAGATATCATATGTGCAACCCAGTATGTCACCCATCTGGCATTCGGCATTTGGCATGCATCTGTGCTCCCACTGTTCTCAGCTCAGTTTTCGAGCTGGCACTTCTTCCAGCCGAGTAGCAATATCTATAGTGTGTTTCCATGCAGAATGCTCATGTAATACGAATTGCCTGGAAAAGGTAGATGAGAATAGTGGGGCTGCACCGATGCAGAGATTAGAAATCCAGAGATGAAAATAAATACATTTCTTTCTCTTTAGTTTGAACCCAAAGAGAAAAGTGAGCCAGCTGCATTGAAACCCAAAAAGATTAATTCCCCCTGCAACCTCATTCCATTCTAAGCATTTTTCCTGAATTGTCAGAGTAATTTCCTTCCTCTGCTCCCATCCCAAATGTCTCTTAGTCAAATATGATTTTGCTATTATTACTACTTGTATTACAGAAGGACTACGTCACAGCACATGACCTTCATATAATGCCAATGTCAGTAAAACACCGAGGATCAATGTTAGATTCTGTCTTTTGGGACTGAGTCTACCAAGTCTAGAAAGAGAAATAGATAACCAAAGTGTAATTCTTTGTTTCTGGGCTTATTCTGGTCACTTACGAGGAATGGGATTTATCTTTTTTTCCTCTCTTTGACATACTACTTTTGTATTTAATTTATCTTCTTCTGTATATGGTTATTTTCTTCTGTATATAGTTACACAGTTGTTGATTTTGTGTCAGAAAGGAATTTCTCCCCCTGAGTCTCAGGATTGTTGAATGTACGTCAGGGCATTTTAATTCCCTCTTAAAGCCAGGGCTGAGAATGATGGCAATGTCATTGGCCTTTCCTGCTCCGTCACTGTGGCATACTGTAGTTTTCCCAGAGTTTACCTTGAATCTGCTAAAGCTCTTCCCTTTGTGCCATGACATCAAAATATGTTTTGTGGGGTTTAGAGTGTGTGTAGCATGAAATGAATGTTCAGGGATACCTCTGAATGAAAATTCAGCAGCACATCTGCATGCAATTCCTAGGCTGGGCTCAACCCAAGGGGCACCATGCAACGAGACTTGACTTGACTCTAAGAGATGTGAACTCCAGTGGTGTTTGTGCTTGAGGTTTAAAGCCTTCTCCACAAGCCCATGCCTCTCTAGAATGCATGAGCAAAGGCACTGAAAGTCTTATTTTAAACATGGAATTATGTCTGTCTGAGAATGTGCATAATTCCTCTTCAAATACAATAAATACAACTATGGAACCCTACATACTGTGGATTTGCCATGGAAACATAAGGAACTTAAAGAAAAACATGGTTTCTAATCCATTCTTTGAGTTAACATTGTAGCAAAATCAAACAAATGAGAATTGTCTGAGAAGCAGAAATTAAACTGAAGAGCATAACAGATCATAAAATCACTACCTTAATAAACATAACAAAATGTGAAGCACAAAAAAAGAACAACACAGTTTTGAGGTTTGATGTGTGGGTCAGTAAAACACCTCGGAAATGCCTTAGGAACAATTAGGAACATTCCATTTTCCAATTAAATATATTAGAATGCAAACAACATTCTAATATATTTAGGTTTATTGTAGCTGAAAATAATTCTTATTTGATCTAAATAATGATAAATGTAGTTAGCTGAGATATTTAAAACAATAAAATCGGAAGTTTGTACAAAACCCAGGACTATGTCACAATACTCTGTTAGGAAAAGGAATTTAGTATTTATGGAGCTGAAATAAATGCAACAAGACGAAAGAACACAAAGGGGAAATACTGACTATATTTATGGATATGCACCGAGAGATGCAAAGCAAATGTAGGAAGATGTATTTGCTTTTGTCTGAAAGTTATAGAGGAAACTGGGTCACTAAAATAGTCATGTACTAAATTCATAGTGCTGCTTTTAATATGCATTTAAGAAAAAGGATTAAAAAGCCACTTCTGACAAGAATAATAATTTAACTCTAATTTATTCTACTCTTAAATCCATAGATTTTTTTTGGGGAAGAAATGATCTATTTTTGAGAAGGCTGGTCCTATAAAGCATAGTTCTGAGAGAGAATTGACTTACAAGAGACACTGTGGAATTATTTCGTTATCTGCTCCCCCATGTAACTAAATATTCACTTGTACTTGTGTGTCTAAATACAGGCAAAATTTTCATTTGGAAGGTGCATATCTCTGATCATTCCTTAAACTACATTTACCCTTCTCTTCTAGAAGAAACAGGCTCACGGAAACAGCTTTTCTTTAGTGAACATGAGAACAAAGGCAATTCTGGGAAACACAGCTGTGGCAAACTGAAGCTGATTTCAGATGCAGTACTGAAAAACTAAATATCCTCGAAGAAACAGTTACACACCATAACAATTTTGTAAATCACATCCTTTTAAAGAGATATAATTTTTAAATTATCTATTTTAGTATGATTTTAATGGGAATAGTGATTTAGAAAGAGTTGCTCTGATTCACACTAGCTAAGAATCTTCTCCAAAAAGTCTGTGCACAATCAGAAACTTAAAACCATATCACTACATTAGGCATTTAGATAAATATCTTTTCAGAAAAGAAACAGGAAAGGCTACAAACCAATCAGTCCTTTCTTCCTGCTTACAAGCAAAAAAGGATTTTCTTGATGAACCTTTAGAACAATTGAAGTCTATTGCTCTTCAAAAATTTCTAACAGGAACATCTAACTTTTTAAAAGAATTTGCAAAAATCACAAGCAAAGCTCCTGTGAGTCTCAAACTCCTTTAATTAATAATAATAATAAAAAGGAAATGAAAATCACGACACCATTATGGTTTTTGTGAACATATGAGGGTATTAAAATGTAAGGAAATGAACTGCACATACTTTTGGAGTAGAAACTTACTCATGAAGAAATTAAGAGTAAAGACAGAATTCAGGCCAAAATAATTCACACAAAACAACACAAATACATGCATCAGTGAGCTCCAGTAAATGTATTGAACATACTGCCAAACAAAGCCAGAAATGTGCTGCACAACCAGCCAGGTGTTGTTTAACATGAAATTGAGATCACAGGGAACACAATGAGGAGATGAGATTTAAAGCTACTTAACAAAGCTTCCTTACTGTGCCAAGTAGCTTTTTTTTCTGCTGCCCTTTAATATTTGTCAAATAGAAGTGGAGTATACTCAGTCTGCTATTTAAAGATGCATATCAGGCTGTAATTCTAAATAAAGAATGTGAAACATAGATGTCTTTGGAATGAATTTTTGGTTTGAAACTTAGCACTTCTTCCTGCTTCTTTAGCCTAAGGTCTATTTCTCACTAACTTATGGCACTGTACCAATTTCTGAAGAACACATGCTAAGGTTAAAGGTCTCTGTCAAATCCGTTCCACATCAGATACCAGGATGCCATATGTTAAGACATCTCCAGAATTTATCTTAGCATTACATAGTTTTGTATAAAGAAAGTGGCCAGACACTACTCTTGGCTTCAGTCCTTTACATAGTTCCACTGAAGGGAAAATGGGGTGGGGGGAAAGGATTAATTCCACAACAAAATAATGAATAACATGAAAAAAATGATACAATAATGCTGGAGAGAAGACTCTGTCCTACCAAAGGCAGATATTAATTGAATCAAAATAAAATTCAGTCAAAGCAGTGGAATTTTGAAAATGACTCATCTCTTCACACATTGATTTAGACCTTCTGATGTGCCTTATTTTAAGCAATTCCTAGGATGCTGTTGAAATAAAAATCAACAATATTCAATGAATAACCTCTAAAAAAACAGCAGAAAGAATAATCTGTTTTCTATGGATATGTGTTTCCAGACTGATTAAATCTTGTGTCAAAGAAAATCCCAGCTCTATTTGAAATTCTTTCTGCTGCTTTGGCATTTATAAAAGAGGATTCTCTTCTGCTTTATAAGTGGTGAATGCATGGTGCCACTTTCTTACAAATAAAGCACTAATGAGAATCTCTTCTCATTGGCCACCTGTTTTAGCAAAATATTTGGAGACCTGATTTCAAATTTCTCCACAAGGTGGCAAATTCAATCAGTTTTGGTTGAAATAGATGTGAAAATTAACTAAAGGAAAGACTAGGCACATATAAGGAGTGTAAGATCTATACCTGTGATTGCATAAGATGTATTTCCTTAAGAAATTATGCTAATTAGATCTATACATCAATGTTTGGTATGGGTCTTATCAGACAGATTATTACACTAGATGGAAGTAGACACTAATCTAGTCTAACAGCTAGCATATTCTCTACATAAAGAACATATATTTAAATACATCTGTGTTGATATGTGAGCATATGTGGAATAAGTCAACTGGAACAACACTGAAGTTATTTTCTTTCCTTTTTTTTCCACCTTTACAGAGTATTTGGTGCTGCTATACTTCTGACATCTTCCCTCAACATGTTAATACCGTCTGCAGCCAGGGTGCACTATGGGTGTGTCATCTTCGTTAGGATCTTGCAAGGCCTTGTAGAGGTACAGAAAAATTATAAAATATCCAGTAAATATGATAGATGCTTGTTAGCTTTTAATTAGCAATTATAACTTTTCAAGGTACAACAAAATTTGCTTTCAGTTTATTACTGACTTTCGGTGTAGTGGATTTCAATGTATAAATTAAAGCTATTTCATCTTCATTAACTTAAAAAATTACATAGCAAAGATTTTGCCTTGCCGAGAAGCCAGTGAGATGCATATTTAACACTGAAATCCTGCACTACATAGGGCTTATACTGGTGCTATTCTCAACAGTTATTTGCTGTCCAGCCTCACAACTAAATCTATAATAACGAATTAAACTTCTATCATAGGCTCTGACCATGCTTTTGTTGGAATGAATGAGTTTTATCTTAATTTAAAAGAGAAAAAACCTGAGCCTGCCTTCTAAATTTATTTGTTTGCTTGTTTCTTTACTGAAAAGCAGATTTTCAGGCCTATGATGGCTGGTTCTTTGTTTCTCAGGGCTACACACTTGTGTTATATAAGCTCATTTCACCTCATGCACTTTATTGTATGAAGACTCCAAAAGTGGGTGCAGAATGTGCCTGAGAGTTAGGTAACCAACAATCGAGTTCTTAAGAGTATATGTGAATAAATATCCATCCATTCCTGAAAAATGATCTGTGTGTACAGAAGTGTGTTTAACTGCAAAGAGGACAAGAAGAGAAGCAAGTGGGTAATTAAAAAATAAAATAGCTATTTTAAAGCCATTCATTTCTGTGATACTATTCAAAGGAGTTGTGAATGTAAGCTATCTCAAACAGGATCATTTGAAGAAAGTTTTCAATAAGTCATCAATTGTCATAAGACAATCTTAAGGTTACATCTTTACTTTTCTTGAAACTGAAATAAAAAGACTGAAATGAACATGTCACTGGTTATAGGATCTTTTTTCAAAACAGAAGATTGTATTTTACAAACTTTTTGTTTATTAAGACTGATAATCTCAACCTTTATGATAATCTCAACATTTGCCAGAAATTATTAATTTTTTCTACTTCTTGCATTTGAAATAAAATAAAAAATTAAGAGAACAGTGACTCTATATAACTATACATACATCATATTATTTTTAGAGCACTAATTTTATGAAAAATTACTGTTTATTTCATATTAAATTTCTAAAATTTCAACACTGCAAGACATGATGATTTCTGTGTAGTTTTCCTATCATTGGGTTAAAGGCTGGTTTTGAAAAGAAACTTAAAAATAACTGGTTTGAAATTGAACCAACTAACTTCAGCCAATTATTTGCTTAAGTGCTCAGGAAAGTTCATTTAAGACAAAGGTAGTGAAAAACTTCAAGCTTAACATTATGTTTTTAAGTTCTTATTGATCTTACTTTCTAGTTTTGGAGCAGTGGAACAGTAATCTGTATTTCCTAAATTGTACTTTAAATGTTAGTTCAAAAATGTTAGAAGACCACCAAAACTAAGGGTTGGAGGAATGAGCCCAGTATTAGAAAGATGTCAGAAGGTCTGTGCTTTCGCCCTTCTTTTAACTCTGGTACTTGTGATTAAGATTCTTTCTTTTTAATTCTTTGTAATTCTTTCCTGGAAGGGGAAGCAATAGGAAATAATTATGTTTTATATCTGTATCATAAGGCTTCTTTCATGATTTGAAGTGATATACAAAACGCATTTAAATTTTGATAGAAATTGAAGTTTTTCTATGGCTGTGCTCAGACTTGACTATAGAAATGCAAAGCACCCTCAATTTCTTGTTTGTAGCAATTAAAAATAATGCAAAGACAACGAACTGAGTGACTGATTAGCATTAGCTAACTTGTGGCACACTCATTCCCCAGGGGGTCACCTACCCTGCCTGCCATGGTATTTGGAGCAAGTGGGCCCCTCCATTAGAAAGAAGTAGGTTAGCAACCACTTCCTTTTGTGGTAAGTAACTTTCTATCTTCATCTTTCATTTGTAACATAAAAGTATTTTGAGTCTGAATTTTTCTCCCTTTTCATCCACACATCTTGTTTTGTAGGTTCCTATGCAGGAGCTGTTATTGCAATGCCTTTAGCTGGAATTCTAGTGCAATACACCGGGTGGTCTTCTGTGTTCTATGTGTATGGTATGCATTTTTGCTCATCTCAATCCAATACTGTACAACCTTACTCTATCCCTTCTAAAAACATGAAAGCTACTGTTAAGAGGTCAAAAAGAAAGGGAAGTGGGTACCTAAAGCTAAAAATACAGTCTAGAGAAAAGGACAATGAAAGAAAAGAGTTTAAAGGAGAGAGTAGAAAATCGACATTATTAAATAAGAACAGAAGCAAGTCCATGGTGAAACCTTCATCTTTTCTAGTATAAGTAGTGCAAACATACAGATCTGCAAAGTCTCAGGTCATGTAACATTGCTCTTTCATTTATACAACTGTACATTTAGAGTACCTGCCCTGACTGTTATGTCCTGATTTTTATCTGAAGACCTACATAAAAAATGTAGGATCAAACATTGGCTGGATGGTTGGGCCCAGAGAATGGTGGTGAATAGAGTTAAACCTAGTTGGTGGTTGGTCACGAGTAGTGTTGCCAAGGGCTCAGTGTTGGGGCCATTCCTGTTTAATACCTTTATAAATGATCTAGATGAGGGGGTTGAGTGCACCCTCAGTGAGTTTGCAGAAGACATCAAGTTAGGTGGGAATGTTGATCTGTTTGAGGGTAGGAAGGCTCCTCAGAAGGACCTGGATAGGTTGGATCTATGGGCTCAGGCAAGTTGTGTGAGCTTTAACAAGTCCAAGTGCTGTGTCCTGCACTTGAGCCACAACAACCCCCCAGCACCTTGAGTACTGTGTTAAATTTTGGGCACCACAGCATAAGAAAGACATTGAGGTGCTGGAGAAGGTCCAAAGAGGGGTAACAAAACTGGTGAAGAGTCTTGAGAGTAAGATTTATGAGAAGCAGCTGAAGGACTTGGGGTTGTTTAGTCTGAAGAAAAGGAGGCTGAGGGGAGACCTTATCACTCTCTACAACTACTTGAAAGGAGGTTGTAAAGGAGTAGGTGTGGATCTCTTCTCACAGGTTACAACCGATATGACAAGAGGAAATGATGCCAAGTTACACCAGGGGAGGTTTGGGTTGGATATTAGGAAAGACTTCTACACTGAAAGGATTATCAAAGACTGGAACAGGCTGCCCAGGGAAGAGATTGAATCACCATCCTTGGATGTATTCAAAAGCCATGTAGATACGGTACTCAGGTACATGGTTTAGAAGTGGTCATGATAGAGTTAGGTAATGGTTGGACTTGATGATCTTAAAGGTCTTTTCCAACCATAACAACTCTATGATACTATGATTCTGTAACTTCATTCACACTAGTTGGTGTACCTTAACTTACACTGATGATGTAAAGACCCAAAGGAGTTTATTCTGCAGTGTAAAGCTGATGTGAATTAGGGGGAAAGCTTATAGAAATTTAATAAACTACTCAGGAAGCGCACTGCTATGCTGAAAACAATGCCACAATCTTCTATTTTACTGGTAAAAAATTTAGTGCAGTAATCAAACAACAGTTGCTTAAAGCAGAAAGGAACTTCATTTCACGGGGAAATGAAATGGAAGCTGTTTCATTGCATTGTATTGTACACATTGATGTTAAAATATCAGTGAATATTCACTTATAGTGAAATTATTCTGTAAATGAAACAAAGAGGACTTCACTGTGCTCTAGCTCTGCATGTATTTTGCACAAATACTGCTTGCATTATCTGACTCTCTGCTAGAATGACTCAGTAGAGATGCAGTAACAACAATTGCCGTTTAAACCCGTCATAATTATTCACCTATTTTTTCCTTGTTTGCTGCTTTACTGTGCATTTCTTTTTAAAGTCTTTCTTTCCATTCCAAAGGGAGCTTTGGTATAGTCTGGTATATGTTTTGGCTTTTGGTTTCATATGAGAGTCCTGCAAAGCATCCTACGATCACAGATGAAGAAAGGAGATACATAGAAGAAAGCATTGGAGAGAGTGCCAACCTCCTAGGTGCAATGGAAGTAAGAATGTTACTCGTACACTTGTTTCCCATGAGATAGTAACAAAAACAACAAAAAAATTAGAAACAATAAAAAAATCAAACATGGATTTTTAAGACATAAAAGTATTTTTCAAACTTTTTTGGAGAGTGGAGAGATCTGAACTCTGCTGATAAGATTTCTGGGTAGATATTGCTTCTGCCCAAAGAGAACACAGGTTCCAGTTCTTCAAGCAGCTCACTCATGGAATTTATGCCTCTTTTTCTGCTCCAAAGTATAACCCTGCCTCTCCCCAGCTACATTTCAAATTGCAGCTTTACTGAGACTTGAGTTCAAGTGGTTCATTTCCTTCCTGTATGAAATCTTCAGGAAGGTTATCCTCTTCCTAAAAGTAAACTGGAGGAAAATCACTACTCAGTGTCTCTTGACGTCCTCAGAACATCAGAAACAAAGCAAATCCTGACTATTCTATGTTTCATTTGCAATAGAGCATGCTAGGAGAGCCATAAGAACATTCCCCATTATCGTGGTAATTTTGCTGATAACATGTTATCAAGCCTCTCATAAACTCTCTTAGTTCTGTACTGGTTCAGTTCTCCAAACACCAGACATGAATTCAGAGAATATTCTAGCTACTTAATAATCCTATCATGCTAACTGATAATTTTCTTATTTCTTTAACTTTTGAAAAGCTTTAAAGAAAAAATCACCGTGCTTACTAACTCAAGAAAGTAAAAAAAAATTGTTTCTGAATGCTCACTTCATTTGCTCAAATATTTATACCATTCATTCCCAGTAGACCCTCACGATCGCTCTTCATTGTGTTTTATAATCGATCAGATCATTGGTTCTTAACTGAACTCAGGAATGAACCATTTTTCTCTTAATAAAACAACCTTTGATCCAGATTAAATAAGGAACTGGAAATATTACAGAATGATTTCTTTGATAGCTGACATTTTTAGGTGTTCTTGTTGTAGTGTCTAGATTGATATTTAATAGCATTCAGCAATGTTCATGGTTTCTTATACCTATAACTGCTTTTGAAGATCTTAGATGAAATTACATACTTCAAAGGATGTCCATATAATTCTAACTTGGGCTGGATAATTTCTATATTTTATTTCTACTTTTTAATTTAATAATTTTTTGGAAGTGATTAATTTGTATCTATAGTTCAGTTGCTTCTAATATATTTAGGCTGAAATTCTTCACATAATATCAAGCTGGCTTTCCTGGCTGGCTTCTTATTGATTAAGTCACACTTAATCCTTAACTGTCACTTAAGCATAATTTAATAGGTATACAAGGTATTGCATACCTATGGCCTGTTTTTCTGTAAAGGAAAAACAGTATTCAAATCAACGGTAGACCAAATTAATTCTGAAACCTCACTGAAGTGATTTTTAAACACTCGTCTGGGTCTGGATGTGTATTTGGATCAACACAGATGGGCAGAACCCTGGGCTTATGGAGAGGTGCTGGGACTCAGCAGGATTGTAGTTCTGTCCATCTGTCTTGGTATTTTTCATTACACAATTAATTTTAAAAATACAATAAACAAACAAAAAATGTATTGACCAAGCAGTTTCAGCTGGAGTTTGATAAAAAATTGTCCCAAATGTTGGGATTAAAATTTAAATGTTTAAATACATGCCTAAAATAAATCTGGTTGAAATAGTGCACTTAGAGTGTAAAAACTGATATAGCAACATTATGTCTTAAAGACATTATTATTTTGGACTTAGTATATTCATGTCTACATAATTGAGATAGTGACACTCGTATATGGGTGTTATCATACAGCTAAGTATTCCTGAGTTTCTCCATTTTGTAGTAATTTTTACTTGCTTATGATTTCAAATTAAATTTTCATCATCCAAACGTGGATGAATGTACTTCATTCATATATATAAAGCTGTGCATATATGAGCTTGATAAATATAGGTATAGGTAAAAATAACACATAAGAAAAGGGATGATAGAGAGCTGATAATGATCAGAATATTGACTGGATTCCCATTTCTTTGTTTCAGAAATACAAAACTCCATGGAGAAAATTTTTTACATCTATGCCAGTCTATGCAATAATTGTTGCAAACTTCTGTAGAAGCTGGACTTTTTACTTGCTGCTTATCAGTCAACCTGCTTACTTTGAGGAAGTGTTTGGATTTGAAATAAGCAAGGTATGTAAAACTAATGTAAAGCTTTTATCTCAGCAAAGTAAATATTAGAGCTACATTTGTGGTATTTATTAGGAGGAAGAAAGAAAAGTGTTCTGAATCTTTATAATGGGTTTACAAGTCTTAAATCTTATCCCTCCTAATTACTGTTACCTTGACCAGCTCATATGAGTTTGGTAACAACAATGACAAAGGATTGTTTAGGGGAAGGTGGAGGTAGGATAAGATTTAGTGGTGATTTACCTAGGGTCATATTGCAAAAAGACTTTCAGTTAAGTGCTTGAAACCAGATCATGCAAGGTATTATTAGAGAGGTATTGAGAGATCCATTACACTTCTGTCCCTGACACCCCAGGGATGCAAGATCCCGCTGAAGATGTGAAGAAGTCACTGTATAGTGATTCCATTTTTCCAGGTTTTTGCAAAGCAGAGCCACCTAGTTTTAGGAAGGATAGTACAATTTATCACATTTCTATATCCCCCTCTAACGTGGTGAGAACTGCTTCTGCTTTTTCACTTAGGAAGCGAAAGAGATGGTGACAAAGTATGAGACCTAGGGATGATCTAAGGTTCCACAAAATTCATACATACTTTGGATCAGACCTGTACTGTGGTTATGGACACATGCAAACAAGGCTTCAGAGTGTATAGTAAGCTTTCTACTAATACAGATTTCCTTCTTGTGTAAATCATGAGGGCTTGTGCTTTTGAGAGACCTATATTCTTTTGATATTGTTCCATGAGGTATTAAGTCATCATAAATTGTGGTGCAAGTGACAATTAGACGAGTAGCTTCCAAACTGTTGCCATATTATGGAGTATTGTCAAAATTCTGTAATGCCATCCTGCATTTAAAGATGGCTGTCCATCTTTAGCTGAAGCCATTTTAAGAAGCTTTGTTTTGCCAGAAACATCATCTGCTATATATGCAATAAGAATGATCACATCCTATAGAATTAATATTTTTTTTTTCTAGAAGATTTTTCTCAGAGTGCATTCAAAGAAATGCAGAGCTTTGTAACGAGCATCAGCGAAGTCAGTTTCCATTTGCTGTGGATATGCATGCTTATAAGTGAATAGGTATCATTTAGTCAGAAACACCTCAAAGCAGTAACTGCAATACCATAGCTACCTCATAGTTAATATCTGGCTTATTGGGAGAAACAATAAGCTAGCTGTCACAAGATAGTCATCACATATAAACTGCAGTGACATGCACAATTTCACAACTTCAGCTGAAGATTAGAGAAAAATTGTTTTCTTTTTGTACTCATGGGGTCTGCTTTGCATGCTGTTGTAACTCAAGTCAGACATCACGCCAGACTGATACACTGTTCAGATAGGAATTACGCAAAGAAGCATAAGCACATTTTCATACATACACAATAATCAGAATTCTCTATTAGAACAAAATGCCACGCATACTAATCCAAGCTACCTGCCAGGCAGGAGAGAGAAGAGTTTGTGCCCCACTCACTTTGAAGGAATAGTCTTCAGATATATTACTATATCTTGGGGTAGTCATCACAAAATTACTATGTCTTACTTTGTTAGTATGTATAGCATTTTGATTACTGACAATGGATATTTAGTATGTTATCTTTCACTATGTACAAAGTTTCTCAGACATGCTCTTTGCCCATGTGAAATTTGAAGTTTGAGGGACGGTCAGAAATCAAACACAAATGGCCTTTGTGTATGTGAGGATGATCCACAGGGAATCTGTCTAGACATGTTAGGTTTGCTGGGCAATGCCACACCAAAGATATCACCAGCAGAAATGTAGGAACTCAGTTCAACACATTTGTTCATAAATGTCATGAAAAGGCAAAGAGGCCATAAGTCAGAGGAAAAAAAGCTGTTAGCTTAAATATAAACTGTGAAAACAATCTATAGACAAAAAGCGTCATGGCATCAGAGATTCTTGAAAACTTAAGATAACCAGTTTTGTTCATAATAAACCAAGTTGAGAGTTTTAGTTTTAGCAAACTAAATGAACTACAGAAATTGAAGAGAAACAATTAGTTGTTGAATGCTTCAGAAAATGGAGAATCAATATTTTCTTACAGTTTATACTTTGCTACTTCTGATTATTTCAGGTGGGTATCTTATCTGCTGTGCCGCACTTAGTGATGACAATTATTGTTCCTATTGGGGGACAAATTGCAGACTTTTTAAGAAGCAGGCAGATTCTCTCAACCACTACTGTGAGAAAGATAATGAACTGTGGAGGTAAGTTTTCCTATTTAATTAAAAAGCTTATAGTGTAGATTCTATGTCCATACAATATGCTGTATACAGTAAACAAACAAACTGCATGGTTTTATGTATTTATGAAACAATACTTCGTGCATTTTTTGTGTATTGCAGGTGTGGTTATTAAATAAAAGTAAACACAGTTGTTCTTATTCCCAGTTTCGATACAGGTTTTTGGTATTTGAAAAAGCATGTAGACTGTTAAAAAAGGAGATTACCTTTTTGGGCACAATTTTGCTTACTCTTAGGTACTTACTGAATCTTAACTCCTCATGTAAACACCCTCTACGTTAAGAGAGCATAGACACCTACCTGAGATTACACGTCTGACTTTTGAGAGGTTAAAGGCACACGAGCTGGCTGTGATAAGAGCTGCAAAATTCATAAGCAGGTTAAGTGTATATTCCCATTAGGACTGGCCAGAATGACCTATCCAAATCTCAACTATTTATTTTCATCTTAAAGCTGACAGAAAGTAACAATAAATTAGAATACAAAGAATAAAATAAGGATTATTTGAGATAGCTAGAACATCTGTTTTTTAGTGATGAAAGAAATACCTGATTATATTCCACTCTGAGGTAATGTATTGTGTCTGTCTTCCTACAAAGTATTATCATATTCTAAGGCCCTCAATATTTGAGAGGAAATGAAATCTGATGCCTGGTTTTCTTTATGATTTCCCAAGGTTTTGGTATGGAAGCAACTCTTCTTCTTGTGGTAGGATATTCTCATAGTAAAGGAGTGGCTATTTCATTCTTAGTGCTTGCTGTAGGCTTCAGTGGATTCGCCATATCTGGTAAGATGATGTTACTGTTATTAGTAAATTATTTTATCTTAACAGGTAGAACATCACATTTATTTTTTATTCATTGACAGTAATTTAAACAACCCTAAGAATTCCAAAGGACAGTATTTATGATCACTAGGAAGTTACAATCAGTACCACATCTTATAGATTAGATTATTTTTGTTGAAATACTTCAATATTTTCCATATTCATTACAGCAAATGAGACTTTACTTTCTGTGAGGTGCTAATGTACATCATAAATTTTTCTTGAAATCAAACATTAACACAAATGGATTTATATTATATGTTACCTAAATTTACACATCTTTGTTTAAATATAGGCCTTTTACTACTTTTTCTACTATTTATTAGTTAATGCTTTGTTTTGCACTTTCTTATTACTTTGGGGCCTTATTACTAGCAATTTTTTTCTGATTTAAAATTCCACTCTTCCCCTTCCCTGCTGATGTATCACTCCTTTGTCTTTGCCTTTGCTTTTCCCAAACACAGGTCATCTGGCCTTCCATTCTTTTCCCACTGTGATCTTAGTATCCTCTCCCATGCTGGTTCCTCATGTCTAAAGTGAGCTCTTGTTTTTTGTGGGGTTTTTTTTGCATTTTTTGTTTCATTTGGTTTTTGTTTTGTTTGGGGTTTGTTGTATGTTTGTTTGTTTGTTTGTTTTGGTGCCAAACTTCTAAACACTCCTTAATCAAATCTGTTCTTAATTCCACATATTCGGCAAGGTATCGTGCCTGTCTGGTACAACTTGAAAAGTGTATCGCACTTTCTCTAACAGTTATCCATATCATACTGTCTGTCATTTCCATTTTATTATCTTCCTGTTTGGTTCTTGTTTTCACTTATCTCAGTGCTTATTTTGAGGACAATGAGTTCTGTCACTTCAGAGAAGCACATGTTTTTTCTAAGATTATTTAAATAGTCGCTGCATAAACTTGAACAGAATTAAGCAGCTGGAAATGCAAGAGAACAAATAAATTTTTATATAAATAAGTAACAAATCATTTATAGAATTTGTCTTTTTAACTTCCATCATTTTACCACTTAAGAACAGAAGAGAACACCTGGCTCCTCTGTCTCTCTGTCTGACAAAAAGAAAAATGTGGACAATAGGAAGGAAAGCGGTACAAGCTGCAAGAAGAAATTACATCTTTTTTACAGATTGAAATGGTCATGAATGACACGGCAAAAAATATGAACTTTCTCCCTGACTAAATATCTTCTGGGTTCTCCACTCCACACAGTCACTACTGGGATTTTTAAAAAACCCCTGCAATTTTGGGAGGAAAATACATTTGGTGTCCTTTTATAACATATTTTTTTAAGAAAATGAAAACCCAGAGTCCTTGTAGAAATATTTTACCACTACAAGCCTTTCAGAGAATAAGAAATGCAATTAAACAGCCCAAATATGTCAGAGTAAAATTGTCAAGTGATAGCATTACTTTTCAGACCTGAAGTAATGCTCTGCTTTTGGTATAAATGCTTGCTGACCTTTGTATTGCAGGATTCAATGTCAACCATTTAGACATTGCCCCAAGGTATGCCAGTATCTTAATGGGGATTTCTAATGGAGTCGGGACCTTGTCTGGAATGGTTTGCCCTATAATTGTTGGAGCAATGACAAAGAACAAGGTAAACAGCAATACAGTTTTCAAACCTTCCTGATTAATATTATTGGTTTCAAGAAAAAGACTTTTTCATAGTACAGTTTCCCAGGATATCTGTATTAGAGTCTGGTACCTCCAGGGCATAGCATCCAGGAACTTGCAAATATTAAGCATGCTTCACTATGTGCTTACCTGGTCAATGCTTTTGTAGGCTAATGAATAGTGATTTTTCAAAGAAAGATGGATATAAATAATTGGAAACTGGACACTTAAATATTTTAGTTGTGCTGACTAACACAGCCTCAATTCCTAATTTAAATCTTTCAGCTCAGAAGGTTAAATAAGTCTGTGGACTAGTCTGATTTAACAAATTTCCTTTTTACAGACACGTGAAGAGTGGCAGTATGTCTTCCTCATTGCTGCTTTAGTTCATTACGGAGGTGTTATCTTCTATGGCATATTTGCTTCAGGAGAGAAACAACCCTGGGCAGACCCTGAACAGACAAGTGAAGAGAAATGTGGCTTTATTCATGAAGATGAACTTGCTGAAGAGACAGGGGACATTACTCAGAATTATGTAAATTATGGTACCACCAAATCTTACGGTGCTACAACCCAGGTCAACGGTGGCTGGCCGAACGGTTGGGAGAAAAAAGAGGAATTTGTACAAGAGGAAGTACAAGACTCATACAACTACAAGGAAGGAGATTATTCATAACAAACCTAAATATTGGGTATATTTTGTAGTGTTTGTGATTAAATTCATTGTGATTGTTTGCACAAAGAAATAAAATGTGGTATAAACATTTAAACACATATCAAAGAGGAAGGTCTTACTGTAAAAAAATACATCAAAGTGCAATCTGTATGAGTTGTGACATGTCATCACTTTCATTAGGTTATATTTGTTCTATAAACATTAGAGTTTTAAGGGTTTACTGGTCAAAACTATAGAGGCAATTACATACTTACAGTATACAAGAGCTAAAACTCATAACTAAGGATTAAAGCACAACTAAGCAACCAAGTTGGCACATCTAATGCTGTTTTTAGAAAGCCAAAATTACTTGACCATTAAAAATGCACTTATATATTTGTTACACTGTATTGAAAGAGATTGTGTTAAATACACACGTTTACTCAGTGCAATGTAGGATTTGTGTGTTTAGTCTAAGACAAGAGCTTTCTTAAATAAGAAAGGTTGAGTCCTAGGCATTTACAGAGGATTGATCCAGTTCCTCTAATGGTAATTGTATCAAGCCTAAAGAACAAATAGGGCATATTGTATGTTTATTGTGATTACATGCTGCAGGCTACTCTGTGATGAATAATGGAATTATTTAGGAGTTTTATACTGAATGTTTGGGCACAAATTCTCATTTCTATCCTTTACAGAAACTTATGAAATTATAGGTATTGTCATGTTCTTCCCTGCATTATCAACTCATATAAAAACAATATCTAATGTTAAGTCTGACTTTTCATGCAGACTGTCAAATCCCTGTACTAAAAAACAAGCTTTATTATTCTTTTCTTTGCAGTATATTCCAACTTTGTACTGTTGTCTTTAGAGAGAGAAAAAAACTAAACAATATAACCTAGAAAAAGATATAGTCTTTTACGATATTCCAAAGAGAAATTTACTATGAGCAAGTAGCCCTATGAAAAAGGATGTATTTGTTTTGCAGAATATTTTGAAACCAATAGAAGAAACAGAGAATAATTTAACCCTTATTCTTCCCTTAATAGCTTTCATATTTTTACACATCGTGCCACAGTTGTATACATAGATATAAGTTTATTGAAGATACTGTAATTATAGAAAATTTTGCTATTTTAGAAATCCCTGAAATAAAAAATGTATTGTCTTTCGATTAAACCTAATAATAATGGACACTGAATATGAGTAACATATAAACTCACACTAAACCAAAGTGGCAAATAACTAGTGTTGGGTTGAAAGAAGCCAACAAGCCTCACGCTTGTCTTTTTAGCATAACTCAACAGTGACTGCAACGTTAGTGTACCAAGCAATAAGTGCAATGCATTATGAAGTGCATATTCTTCTAGACTATATATTAACCTTCATTTAGCTTGTTGTATATATTTGGGGTTGTTGGGACTAAACCAAACTGAACCAAACTGAGGTTAGCAACACCAGACCACTTCTTAATACTCTAAAATGACAGCAATGATCCATTTCTTAATTCAATCAAATGATTATTATTGTATGTAATAATCCATTCTGGATTCTTGGTCTGTTCATTGTATTGTGCTAGTGATTGGAAACCCTGCTACCGCAATATACAACTTGAGGATTGTTTCTTCTCCTTTTTTTTTTTTTTAAATGCAAATCATACCTTGACCTTAAGAAAAAAATATTTTGCTTTGTGCCTCAAAGTGATGTAAAATGTGACCATAGCTTTTGCTGTGTTTAATGAAAAAGATGTGGACTGTGTCACTTTTGTTGCTGCAAAAAGTGTTAATAAAATGCTCTATTTATCCTTTTATATAAAAAGGACCATTGTTTCTTGTCATTTTTTTAGACGCACTTTACTATAGATGACAAAAATTATAGTCACTGCAGAACAAATTCTACGATCAGCGTGAACACAATATCTTATGTCCCAGCTGGAAGGTCCTACATTGTCTGCTCTGAGCTCTGAGCATACACATATGTGTAGTGGGAGAGGAACCTAACTCCAGATTGCTGTTCCTCCTCTCATAAGGATGGCTTGAGTAGGTGTGGAAGAGAAAGGATCAGGAAGATCAGTGTGCCAGCCAATGCAGCAAAACTGGAAAAGGCAGATTAATCTGTGTTAGTTAAAGAGCTGATGTGTATCAGCATTCTCTAAAGCAAATAAAAAGCATCACAAACTGCTGTTCTTGGAGTTTGTTTCCTTCTTTGCTCCTGCAACAAGACTCCTTTAACTGAAACATAATGTTACTTTCCATCCATCTTTGGATAGACCCTACAGGAATCAATAAATTCGGCAAATCCTATATTAAAAGTAAGTCTTTTTCTAACAAAATTTTTACTCTTCACTAACTTTCTTTCACCAAGTAGAATGATGTAGAAGCACCAAACTGAACAAAAGGTTGCAAAACAGTAGACAGAACAGTAATGGGGCCAGTGTTTCTCACCAATAGTTTTGTTATCATGCGATGTTGAGTCAGATAACACATAAAGTTACTGCTAATTGTTTTGATGAACCGGTGTGATGTTGCCATGGAAACATCCTGAAAGATACAAAAGTGGGATAAATAGGGGCTGTAGAAGTGGTGGTGTATTTATCATGGTAAGTGGACAGCTTAGAAAATGAAAACTAATTAACAAAATGAAAAGAAATGCTTAGTTTTTCAGTCTAATCTTGCAAGTTCTCTATCTTTCAAAATAGTTTCAATAATAATCTTTAATTAAATACAAGTAGTTTTTTTTATTAGTTTAACATCTTTTAATTACATAGAAAAAAGGAGAAACCTCAATCCAGACATTAGACATTGCACTGTCAGCCATGCACAACTCTGTGGGAACTCCACATTTGCCTTTAAATGCTGCAGCACTCTAAGATCCTACACAATTCTTTCTAACTCTCTGCTTCTGCTTTCAATCTTTTACCTTCTCTTTAAATGACAGTGCAGAGAAATACATTCTTCTTGGAAGGAAGAGGACCATGACAGATTTTAAGGTTTTTATTTCTTCAGATGCCTATTCACAGAAGATTACAGAAACCAAATGTCAGGAACATGACTGAGAAAGAAAAAGGGGAAATGGAGAAAGTAATAGGGTTCTTGCTAAAGGACGACTAAGTGAAGACAAGCAGCAAAAACTGCATCTCTTTTAGGGAAAAGGAGAGTTGAGGAAACATGACACTACATCTAAACTCCTACATTTGTTCCAATAAATATTTTTATATTTCACCCTTGCTACTTAATTTTTATAAAGTAACATTGCTAAAGCATATCTCTTCAGCATATTCTGAAATGTGCCCTGTCTGCCCAGTTGTTTCTCTTCTGCACCCAGATTCAATGACTAGCTTTGCAGATGTGTTGCACTTATATGACAAAGCCCTTAGAAGCTCATATCATCCCCGTTTATCAACCAGACTGTGCTTACAGTCATTCGATCATTTTGTTCTGTCACCTGTTTCAGTTCTGTTCTGTTCCCCTATCTGATACTCTCTGCTCACTTACTATGTTGGGGAAAAAAAAAAAGAAAAAAGGAAAGGAATTGTTACTCGCATTTTTGTTTATCAGTTAGTAAACTTTTCAGTGAAAAACAATAAGTAAAATGAAAAGGCAGAATCCAGGCTCCACAAAATCTTTAGAAAAGCTTTGAGTTTATGTGGTCTAGAATATCACCTTAAGCATGTACCTTTACGCTCTCAAATGATTTCATATAGATAGTATCACTGAAATAGTGACAACTTTTTAAATATTTGAATCTGCATTAGTAAGATGTGTTCTGTTAACACATGCTCTTTGTTGCAGTGATAAAGCTATCATAAAGTGCTCTTTGCTTTCAGAAGTGATAATGAAATTCAATGGACCATATTTCATAAAAACACTTTTCTATGGGGAAAAGAAAACCTCAAGGTAAAGGTTGAATAACAGTGACAAAAGAATATCTGCCAATATGAATGAAGTCTTCTTTCAGCGTGAAACAAGGAATAGGAATGAATGTGGAAGTCAGAATAAATGTCAGAGTTCAAAGCCGTACTGTTAGAAAGATAACATCACAGTCTTAGTTGCTGCCTCTGAGAGATGAAATGTTTTGTTCCTTTTAGGATAAGCTGTGAAGGAGTTTGAAGGCTAGTCTAAGTCCAGATTAACTGCTTAACAGCAGCTGCTTTTCTATTTATTTTGAATTTTTCTATGTTTTTTCCTGAATAGTTTTCATTGCACTGGAATATTTGATAGTAAATAATCAAAGGACCTAGGACTACAGTCAGATATTTTGTTTAGATATATATGTGCATCCTCTCTGATCCAGCTAATGTGTCTGATGTTGCTATTCTAGCTTTGCTTAACACTTTTTGCTCTCTTGTAACCTAAAGCATGGCAAAGAATGAAATGTGTTATATGTTCACATATGTACAACTAACGAAGTCTATGTACTTAGCCACACTGAGATCAAGTGCTCAGACAGTATCTTCCATGTTTGAGAATTAATGTCCTCTTTTAACCTTTTCAAAATCCTAATGTATCCTCAGCAAGTTTAAACAGCACTTGCATAAGTGTCCTCTCAAAACTGCAATAATCTACAATAAACATGGACAACAGCAACAAGTAACAAAAATTTTCAGTCTTACATAAGAGGTTTCATTGTTTTTGTTCTCTCTGAGAAGATCTTAAAATCTGATAGCTTCAGGGAACTTCACAACAGCAACTTAAAAAAGGTCTGTAAAACTCGATGGGGATATTGGCAGGAATTTCTTGGTGTTGTATTGGTTATATTGACACTTCCACTATCACATTTTCTGGGTCACAAATGTAGAATAATCTATTATTTATTTACCCCATAGCAGGAACTTAGCATTTAGTACTTACTTAAATTGATATAATTAAGTTTCATAGTATTTCTAGACATACGAATAGCCTAATATTATTCTCTAATTTAAGGGATCTTGAATTCAGAATGTACTTTTTCAGACCATCTCTGTTCTCTCTTGCAAACTAATATGAAAAATACCTTTCCTTAAAGAATTTAATTTATTTCACTTATTTGAACAATTGCAGTCCTGTCAGTGTTTTCAAGCTTCCTGTGCATCTCGCCTACTGAAAAAATCTGAACTGATTAAGCAGGACATGCACAGTGAATTAATTATACTTCCCAGGAAATGTTGGACTTACTATTTCCTTGCCATGGAGATGAATAGCACATGCACTGTAAAAATGTGCCAACGTTCACACAAACAGTGCCTGGTTTAAGTTAGTGTTCAGAAAATCTGAGTGGATAGCTGGGTGTGCAAGGACGCAAAGAGAAGAAAATATTTGAAAAATATTTCCGGCTGATACAAGCAGTTGTATCTAGCAGAATCCACATATAACATATATGATAGCCCAATACACTTCCTTAATTTTCTTCACCTTTCCGTAGCATCCAGGAATGTCAGAAAATCAAAGAGAAAGACCACCACTGTGCCAAAAATAGACCAAAAAGTTATGCTTGGAAGCAGAAAATTAACCAGATAAAAAAGCATTTTGAAAATAAATGATAGCATTGTTAAAATTGGAAGACTGCCATTCAATTAGACTTCATGTTGTATAATCAATTAAATGTGTCAACACTGGATAATTGCCGTAGATGGCCATGAACTAAATAAGTTTGTGAGGAAGGAGAGTATGATAATTTTCTTCAAGGTTAACATCAGAACAATCAAAAGAACTGCTTTGAGTTTTAATCTGGAAAGTTACAATGTTGTTTTCTTTTTTATAAATGTTGCTTTGTGGAATTAAAATTGTGTCAAATAAAAACACTGTCAAACAAACCTCAATTTTTTTTCTCATCTGTGTTTTTATGTGCAGTTATGTCTGATCATCGGATTGATAAAGCACAAACTGTTTACACTGTATAGATGAAGCACTGAATTAAACGTGGTGTATGAAAAGATGTATGTCAGCATGTGCATGTCTTACATAGACTATCACAAGGCTAGCTCTCCTTTAGGAGTCCTGAAGGTAATGGTCTATAGTTATTTCTTGACTGGTAGTGTGATGGTATATAATAGAATGGGACTATGAAGAAGTGAACTGACCATGCTTAATAATGATCATGCATTTATTAATAAAAATGTAATAATAATCTCAGCCTAAACTATAAAAGAAGAGCTAATCACACTCTTTTCAGCTCAAGTATCCTGAAAATTAAATATGTTAGAAATGAAATTAAATACGATAAATGTGGTTTTGTGGGGGTTTTTTTGTTTTTTTTTTTTTCTTTTTTTTTTCAATCATGTTTCAGGAAACATAATTTTAACTTCCTCCCCCCTGTTTCTCTTATAGCTCAGGCATACCTAGCCATTTCCAAACAGATCTCTCTTTTTCGGTTATGATGTGGCTCATGCTGAGAAGCTTAAAGTTTGACTTTTTCATAAATCAATTCACCTCTCTTTTCAAATAAAAGAATAATTTTTATATACTGAACACATTTCAGTAATGAATGAGACAAATTAAAATTTAGAATACCAGAATTACCTCGTTAGGCCAATTATTTCAAAGGACAATTTTTTTTTGTCTGTGTTTCATATGAGTACAAAGAACAAGCATATGTTTAAAAAGCATTTTCTACTTCATTTATTTTCTTGTCTTAGAATGTCTTTATTAGCCTAGAAACTTGTTCATTCAAGGCCAGCCTTATTACAACCGTCATTTACTATTTCTATGACTAAATGTAAATACACCATGTTTTATTTAGAATAAAATCCTTTGAGCTATGAGTGGTTTATTTGTTCTTGAGCATTAATTTGATGTGAGAGGACACAAAAACTGTTTAGCAGAAAACATAGAAGCTGGAGTAATTGCTGCAGAGTGGGAACACCAGCACCAGTTAGCATTGGCACCCGTTTAAGATCTATTCACTAACCAATATTTTAATGCACAGACCAAGAAACTTTGAGAATTAGGCCCTATCCTCTGTCTAAATATCCAGTTCTGCTCCCTATGGAGGCAAAGTGATTTGAAGGCACTGACTGTGATACAGGGAAGAGAACCCAAATTTATTGGAATTGATGCTGTTGTGTCCATGAGCACTGTGCCACACAACAACCACACTGCAAGTGCTGAAACTGTGTCCTGGAATAGTCACTGCCAAGTAGAAGATTTTCTGCAGTGCTGCGTCTCCCTAGATCTTGGTCTATATTCCCATTTAGCAGAGTGGAAGAACTGAAACAGAGAGAAAACTCTAACTATATTTTCCTCAAATTCAAAGCTCTGGGCATTTGTTAGTTCTCTGTCAGAATGAAAGCTTTATCTTCACAGGACTTCACAGCAAAAGCGCATCAGCTCCGGAGTAGTCCTGGGCTATGGCTGCTGCAGCAGTGAATCAGAGCCTCAGACGTAAGCTTCTCATATTCCAGGTAAAAGTTCAAATCCTGAATTGATCTTCTATAATCTCCTGATCTCTTCTGTTTACTTAGCATGAGCTGGTAAGAGTATTTGAAGCAAAGAGAAATGCTGTCTTTGTGACACAGAGTGGAACTGGGAACGGTAGGGCTCCTGATCACCAAATCATGTACCAAATGGCAGATGTTCCAGATGTTCCAATTCCAGCATCAGTTAGGTCATACACCTTAATGAACACCTAAGTTTCAGTTAGCAGTGACAATCATAATCACACAAGAAAGACAATCCCACAACATAACAAATGAAACAACTTGGAGGGATTATATAATCAGAAAAACCCGTATTTGACTTGGAACTGCTTATTTTCTCATCTCTTACTGATTCATCTAACCTTGTGAATCTATCACTTTCAATTATATTATAAAAATGAAATACTGGATCATATGTAGATTGACTAACAGCAACATGTTGATAGTATGACTTAATCATTCCATGTGAGTTTACTATTTCCTTTCTTGTTTATTTCCTTTCAAGCATCTTTGGCTTTCCTTTTCAGCAATGAAATCACAAGGCATGTGATTCCTTCTGGAATAATCTCATAAAAATAATCAAAAAGGCATACAGAAGAAGGAAAGTGTGAGAAAGAATGAGATAGAAAGGGATTCTCCAGCTGACTATGGAAGGAGATTTAAAGGACACCATCAAAACTGGTTGCAAAACCAAACATCAGATAAGACAATAAAATCAATTAGCAAAATTGTATGGTTGATATTTGAAAGTTTACTGTTTTAACAACAGAGTATAGATATGTTATGTATTTGGACACTTTTGGGATACCTCAATCCCTTCCAAAATAAAAGATCCATGTAATTTTTATTAGGAGCTAAAGTTTCTCTTAAAAATGTTTTTGATGTGTCTATGTTAGGGTTTATATGGACAAAAAGTGTTAATAGAGTAGCTTGAAGCCTGACATCCCATTAAGTGTGACTTTGCTTCTGTTGCCTAAATAAAGTGTAGGACCCACTGAGATGGTGTCGTCTGCAGTGAAATGGTGTTGATCTCCTGGGGAAAAATTCTGGAGTCCGTAATTTCATTTGTTGTGTGTAGCCATTAATTTAATATGTGATTACTAGCAAACTCCAGGAAGATATATACAGATGAATTATTGATCTGCTTTTGGGCACTAATTAGAACAGGTTTACAGTTAATCTCCAAAGCACTCTATCTTGTATGCAATAAAAAGAAAAACAAATTTAATTTGTCCTCTGTTGCTCTTGTGATTTATTGAATATATAAAAACAAATCAGCATTATATTCTTAATAAGACATTTGCAAATGAACACTTTGGTTTGCAGACATCATTATCTTTATTCTATATCCACAGAAAGAACAGAGGTTGTCAGTAACAGTTTTGACAGAAGGCAGGGCTTGGGGTAAATTTAGCTATATGTGAAAATTTTCTTTGCAGCAGATAAAATACTTTACTAAGAAAAATGAAAAGATCTGACATTTTAGAGTAGTAAAATAGTAATTTAGCATATGATTATATACTGACGATGTCTTTTTCCTTTTCATTTCTCCTCCATCATCTCTCTAAGCCTGGGATATGACATTTACCATCATATGGCAACAAAGCTGAAGCACCATTGAAGGCTTCCTCTGAGACTGTGCCACTGTTAGCTGCGTGGGCAGCATTGCTGCAGGAGTGCTCCTTTCTTCCCATTGGTGTGAGAAAGGACAGTTTCAAATACGTGCTTTGGCCACAGACAGTTTTAAATAAGGAGCCTTGTTGACTGTGCTGCCAGCACAAATTTCATGTCACACATTGGGATCTGATCTCAGATTTTGAGTAACCTGTAACAGTGCCACACTTCCAGATAAGCAAAACCAGACTTTATAAAGCT
>NW_010194156.1:2296-10580 GCF_000695765.1 Mesitornis unicolor | reverse complement strand
TCAGCAGGATCCTCTCTTACTAATTCATTTTTATACAGTTTTTAAAGGCAGTATTTTTTATATAATCCTCCACTCTGATATGACACAAAAAAGTGATATAATCTATATATTAATACCTACATAAAATAACAGTTTTAATTTATTTATCTTTGTTACTATAAAAAGTCTTTTGATGATAACGATATTCACATTATGCTTTTTTGCTTTAACACTTATGATTACCCTATTACTCATTATTATTACATTTATTATACCTTAAAGAACAGAAAATCAGAAAATCATCTCTCCTCTTTTGCTTGAGGCTTAAAAGGCAACTTTAAGTCCATAGACAGAAGAATAAACCCTCCTTGTAATTCCCTCTGCCTTCCACTGCCTCCAGACGATGCTCAGACATCAAACTGAGCTTGTGCAACATAGGCTCACTAAAAATTCTGGTTGCTACACTGCATGTTTATACGTATATACGTGTGTGTATTAAGATTTAAGATTGCAAAGACAAGTATTAACAGTTAGGAGATAAGAGAATTTAAATTTGCATGTACAACCCTAATAGGCTCTGTTTCCACGTATCCTTTTCCACAAGACCTCTGTGTTACTCAGTACACAAATAACAGCATAAACCAATAGCAGCTATTGAATATGTTGTTTTCTCCTCCTTGTTCAGTGTTATAACCCCATTTAAATCCTGATTTGAAGACAGAAAGATTAATTTCCTTATTTACTCTTCAATAATACTGATCACTACAGTGTCCTAGTGCTTCACACATTGATCCACATTTCCTCAGCAGCTATGTAATATGAGGTCCTTGTCTGTATGCTTAGTAGCTCCTTTTGCTGGTAATTTGCTTGCAATCCTCTATCTCAGCCACCACATATTTTTTGACTATTGCAGCAAGTCACTTTTATTCATCTATAGAGAGAAATGTATAAGATAGAAATATATAGAAACAGATGTAAATAGAAATATATAAAAACTGTTTTCTATGCAATAAATAAGTTGATGATCTTGTGAGAACAATAGGGCCCAATCTCTGGCCTGTGTTCCTTGCCCCACTCTTCATCAGCCCAAATCTGCAAATTGAAATTATCTGTCTCAATCTATAATCTCAATTTCATTAGTCTAAATAACCATTTGGATAGCAAAGTTGTACCTCGTTACCCATATGCCAACTGTTTTAAGCAGTTGGTAAGAGCAGCCGTAATGGCCTACATCACCCATGGAATCTTTTTCACAGGGTTTCTCCATAAGCTGGGGTTCATGTGGAGTCTATTTCAGTGTATGCAGATAAACATTTGTACATTTGAGTACAATGAAGTGGTGCATCTTTTGCTAAATTTCAGTGAACAAATACAATGTTTGGACATGCTACTCTGGAGCCCAAATATTTGAAAGCGTGTTTTCAAAAATTTCAAAGCTTGAAGTATTGCATATTTATTTGTCTGAGTAACCGTAAATTTCTGAAAGACTGGCTTCTTAATTTGTGAAAGAATGTTTTCAATTTGTCTATATTGTAGAAATGGACAGAAATGGATGGGATATGTTGATAGTAACAAAGCATCAGGGTTGCAAAGAGACAGTCATACAACTTTGGAAGAGTAGCTCTACTGTCTTTAGATTATTCAGGACAGTTTGATAATAGTAAGTGCATTCCCCATACATCTGCCATTTAAATTTTGGAGGACTTCATTATGTGCATTTTTTATGAGTCAATACACATTGAAGAAAAAGTCAGGCAAAATTCCAAGAAACAAGCCAGTTTGAAAGCGACTACAATAAAACTCCTGAACTTCTTTATAAAGGAATACAGTCTTCAGATATCTGGTTCATTTTCATAGCTATTTATTCAAGAATCAAAACCTGCACGTACTTTAAAGCAAATGTAGAAAAAGCCCTTTAACAAACAGTGAATTATGTGCAGGAGTTCAGTCTAAAAATGGCAACTCCACAAGGAGCCACTAGAGTATAAGAATTTAACTTATTTGTAAATTTGTGAGAAATATATTTAGTCAAATCTAAACAGTGAATTATGAATGGTTCTGAGCAAAGGAGGAAAACTGTACATCCCATACAACTGACAAAGAACATTTTGGCATCCAAATACTGAGAAAAAAACTGAATATAAAACAGTAACTGACAATATGAATACATTTTTCCACCTCAAAGCTGCCAATCTAGTGATGAAGTATACAGTTTGAAGATATTGTCCTTTATTTACATAAAGAATGAAATGATAGAGGCATGAATTATGTCATCTATCTGTCTCTGGTTGCCTCCTCATTTTTTAGTTAGTAACATCTGTTTCACTGTTGTTTTTAAAGAGAAAAGTTTGCCATTAGCTACACTTTCTGAGTACACAAAAAGCAGCAGTGTGGCTACTATATTAAATAAAAGCAAAAAAAAGAGCTGGCAACATGATATGTCAAAGGTCAAACCCTCAAAGTCTAATTGCATAATTCCAGCTATTACTACTTCTGCATACTTTTGACATGGGTCTCACATCCTTCATTCCTGATTCCTGGAAGCTGCCACTCTACCCATTCTTTTATGTCAAGTTGATTAGATATAGAATCATACAGACTAAGGACTGGTGCTTGATGTGACAACTATGATGATTTTCCTTTCAGTGAGCTGAATTTCTTTTAAGATTTTCAGATAGACTGCATTGCTATGAAAAGAAATAATTGCCTGACCTAAAAATTTAACACAATTCAACATCAAATATGGCAAATGCTTTTAGTTTCAATTGTATTTTCTCACAACCATGTTTCCCCCTATATTCTAGAAGCTGATTAAATGGAATCTGTCTCTCTTTCCTCTGTTTCAAAATTTTACTCTTGGAACTCTGGTATAAAAAAAAGATCTTGCATAAAAAGATCTTGCAAATCCATAGCAACCTAATTTTTCATCTGCAATACCAAAAATAAGTGCGCACGCGTGGCTTCCACCACCTCCCCCTGGTCATATGCTCTGCTGACAAATTCAGCATTTGGAGGTGAAGGGATTAGTCACTGGAGCAGCAAGGGAGAACTAAGGATTCCTTACAGAAGTAGTGCCTTCAAACTCTGTCTCTGTTACTCATCACTCCCTTCACGTGAGAATTCAAAAATACTTGGCATGTTTTATGGCAAGTTGCCTTTTTAAAAATGATAATGATAATAGTGGGACCTCTCTGACAGCTGCTCTGTGGTTTGGAATATGAATACTGGTCCCAGAGGAGGCAGATTAGAGGCCAGAGTGCAAATGAAATAGGGAGAGGTGAAAGGTTATTAGCTTGAGACATGCGTCTCCAAAATGCATCTTACAGACCTTCACTACATAGCTATGCTCTTATATTTACATCACTTTTTCAGTTTCAGTTGGGTGCCCTTCAAAATAGAGTATATATAAAAATAAATATTACATAGTCATTATACACATGATATACCTAAAACAGCATTTAGCAATCTTTAGAAAAGATTATGGATCATAATCATAAAGAAAACTATGAATATTTTGTATTATAATTAGACAGTGCATTAATTACATGAAGAGGAATATCTTTAGACCATTTTTTCTCTTTTGTTCATAAATTAGTTTCAAATTTACCTAAAGCAAGCACTGTCACCAAATCTTAATTTTTCTCTGGTAGTGTTTATTATTCATAAACAAATACTGACCACTACCAGTGATAATCAGCCAACTAATTTTACTACATGGACAGTCTAGGATTAGACATGCACTATCATCCTAGCAGCATCAGATATTGTACAGAGAACCTAAGGAAACTGCTGGGAGCAGCTATGAAGACTGAGAAATGGGATACACTATGAGATCATCAAGGAACATGTCTATTGTTTCATTGTCTGATGCAGCACATATACAAAGCAGTCCATTTCTTACCTAGTCTAGTAGAACACTGCTCCTTTGCTAAGACAAAAAGAAAGCTGAGCACCAAACAGCTCAGCTATTTGGGCTGAGTCTCTTTTAGGGCGACAACACATACTATACGCTACCCTATAATTTTTAGTGGCAATATGTACTATCTAAGGATTTACACACCATTGACAATATACAAGGAGAGGTATGCTAAAATCTCACACAATATCATATACTTTTGATTTTTCCTTTTAAAGATACCAGATACCAAGTAATTATACACAAAGTTGTTGTTAAAAGAACATTTCAATCAAGCACTTGACATTTGGGAAATACATGAGTTATAAATGCATCCGAAATTTCAATTTCTGTATTTTTCTGTACATGCATGATAACATTTTTCAAGGATCATTTGACACATTTTATACTAATTTTACTCACACAATGTACACAAGCATGACAATGGTAAGAGCTTTAAAGCTATTGAAATTTTTTTCTCTTTCAAATATTTGAAGTCCTGATTTATTTGCTACTTAAACAATAGAATTGAAATATATTTTGCATTACTTTTTTGTAGTATTTTATATAGATACTCAGTAGAAGCTTTTATAACTAGAGAAACATTTTTTTTTTCACCAAGAGGTCTTTGCAGCACTCAGAAAACAATCAATACTATAGAAAAAAACGAGACACATCCAACTTCCTCTTTCTCCTTAAAGTATTAGCACATAGTGTATTTAACTTGATTTTCAAAAATTCCACATAATGTCCTGACCCCTGAAAATTCAGTGTCATATCTGGCACCTTTCAAATGCTGCATGAAAGGCTACTTGAGGGAAGAGGAGAAGATAAATATTAGTAGATTAATATTAATGTCTTTTGCTCTAAGTAAAATTCAGTGCAACTTTGGAAAAAGAAATGTTGGTAAGCATTAAGAGACATCTGAGTAGAACCAATTACTGTGTACAGCAGGTATTGTCAGTGTAACTAATTTAATCACTAGAACCAACTCAAGAAAAATATCAGTTAATTCTGATCTTATGTAAGGAGTGACCTAAGTCCATGTCTCAATACTGGCAACAAACGTAGCCTTGTGGGGCTTTTAAATCTGGCAGTTGGCCATCTGTGATGTTGACAAGGAGAAAGACTAGAAGCCAGAGCTGTTTTATTTTTAAAGTTAGAATTCGTTGTTCGAATTTGGGAGAGATCTTTTCTTTTTCCTTTTCTTTGCTCCCTGCCAGTTTGGCATTTACAAGGAGGCAACTGTTCTAGGTTCAAGTGTGGCAACTCTGGCAATTTCAGTTTTGTTACTATTATGCTTCACCTCTTTTAAGTTGTAGATATGAACAGGCATCATGATAATTCTGATACAAAGCACTAATAAAAGCACAAATCACTGTGAATGCAGCATTCATGACAATGTTTTTTCTCAATGGAATATTCAAGAAAAATGTAGTCCTTATTTCTTTATATTGCTTTTTGAAAAGGTTCCTTGGTGATCTTTTCCGTTATGAAAGTTGCTCTTTCATTATGTGAAACGGCCAGTAATTTGGTCATGTATTTTGGAGAAATGATATGGAATGCGCTACGCTGAGAGACCAGCAAAGGCATTGGTCCAACAATTCACTATGCAGTCTCACTTCTCTGACCGTGCAGAATGGCTGATTCACTTGTCTGGGTCTGTGATGGTGGGAGGAAGAACAGATAGCAAAACAGAAAGATGTTCATACAATACAACCTATCTAATACTTCATTTCATGATGATGACGGCAAACATACTGATTGTTTATATGTTGCCTGAGTGATCTTCACAGAGCATTAAACTAGAAAAGGGTAGATTTATGTTGGATATTAGAAAGAAGTTCTTCAATATGAGGGTAGTAGATCAATGGAACAGCTTGCCACATCCTGCTGCTGCCTACCTTGGTAGCACTCATACATAGGAACTCCAGAGGAAGATATTAGAAATATTATAAGTATTAAAGAAATATTACTAGGGGTGTATAAGTTTCTAAATACAACTATTATCTCCTAAAAAACCAATGTCTGCATTTCAGATTCTACACCTCTCAAAATGTAACATTTCAAAGAACAGTGAATGACCAAGCGTAATAGTCCTATGAGAGGAAATTAAATTTTACTGGATTTTCTGCATTCATATTTCTAAAAAAGCTTTAAACACTGCTTATATATTTTCCTCAAGGACTATAATTCTGTGAATTCCTTTCTTTCAGAAATAGGTTCATTTCTGCATAAATTTTACAGAAGAATACAGAATGCCTAATAGTTTATTGTTAAGGTAAAAAACCAAAAGAGTTCTTTTCTTTCTCCTCCCTAAGTGTAAGCAAGTATATTCCTCTGTGCCATAAATCACAAATATACAAGAAGTCCAACAGAGTTTTCAATAAAACGTCCTCCTTTGGATTTAATGTATAAGATATAAGCATTCTGCACTAAAATGATGACAATCACAGCGAGTGACCAAGCTACACAAACCAAGGGTGGCTGTAACTTGTGTTGCCAACAACTTATGCAGCTTTTCTTATCTTCTCATTGTGCTGTTCAGTAAAAAATGCATACAGGTAGTTACCATGGTAATTCCCACATCACATGATAATCATAAGCTGTTGCAGAGATCTGGAGAATCTTCTTAAAGGAGCATGCATAGATGCACCTAGATAACAGATCATGAATTTTAGACAAACTTCCTTGTCCAGTACATCTTAAATTAGATGAGGTGTGAAAGCATTAACACAGAATAGATAATGTCACAACATAATATCTCAAGCTAGATAGTGAAAACACATTTGCTTGTAACTGGCTCAGTGGGCACAAATAGTTGATTAGATTTTAAAACCTTGGGACAGAAGTTGCATTACTTTCCTGTACAGTGCAAACAGTATTGCATATATAAATACATAAATTGCATAAACAGTCGTAACAAAAAGCCCTGATTATTTGCTTTGTAAATTAGTCCTGAAAGCACTTGGTAGCTATGTTAAAAAGGTACCTGTATGCATTAAGCTAAACTCATAGAGTCATGCAGAAACAGTAGGATGAATCTGATTTTTAAATTCTGGGACTTATTCAAATATGGATGTAATAACTTCTGTTAGTAAAACATGTGTTTTAGTCTTTGGTCACAACCTAGACACCAATTCTGTAAGAAAATATCCCAGCTACTCAAACAGAAAAAAAGCATTTGACGCTCAGGAATATTCCCTTGCCTTAGCTTCTATGTTTGAGAACGGAGCTCTTTTTGCTTTTGAAGCAGCTTGTGAAGCAATCTCTTTCTCTCTAAAGTTCTCATTTAGATTGATCTAAAGCAATGCCTGGCGTATGATGGGGGAAGGACATGAAAGAAATCTAAAAATGCTTAATTAAAAGATGTTTGCTTACATATGATGGGGTAGCAAGGAGAGAAGATGATAGTGTATCTCATCACTTTTTCTGTTTCTCTAATGAAGCGACTGAGTTTTTGTGTGGCTCACAACGTGCAGGTCATTGAAGCCCATTAGGCAGCCTTGTAGCTGTTTTCTGCACAATAGAGACAAACAGGGATTCTTCTTTTCTCTTTTTCACATCACTTAAACCTGTGACAGGGATTTCTTACAGAACCTTTCTGCACATTGAGCTAGACATACAATAAAGAGTAGAAAGATGAGGTTGGTACAAAAGCCTGGTGTCTTCTTCCTTACCAATCATAAAGAAACAATTCAAGACAAAAAAGCTAAAGTGATATTGCTATTACAGTCAATCATCAGGATTAACCACAAATTTAAAAGTACGGAAAAAGGAAGTAAATTGGTGGATTTCTCCTGATGATCCAGTGATTGTCTTTTAATCCCAAAGGTATTGGCTCCTCAGACAAATTAATTAAGTTTACCTCATATCTCTACATCTGATGTTTGAATCCATCTCTGAAATCTGCATCCCAGACCTCTCAAGGTCTAGTAGCATACTGCTGAGTATATTTTTTTTCACCTTTCTTCAATTTTTTATATAATTTTAAGGAAAAAGATACAAAATAGATTACAGAGATAATGGTCAAGTCCAGCTAAGAGAGAAAAATAAAACATAGCTCTAATTAAAGACAGAAATTAGCAACATTTGATGCTGTGTATAAGGAACTCCGCAAGAAATGGAGCACTTCAGCTTCTACCAGCATCTGAAGACAAGGAGAGTTCATAGACACTTCACAAATACCTTTTCCAACTTTTGTAAGGTTGATTATGGGTTTGGGTTCTTTTTGCATATTTTCTTTGTCTATTTTCCATATCAGAGCAAATCCCATTTCTCCTGTTCTTTGCCATAAGCTACTTACAGTTAACAAAACTTAGTCTCTGGAGAATGTCCAATATAATGAAAGAGAAAGAGAAAAAGTTATAAGAGAGAAAGCTGGCAACAGGTCTCCTATGGGTCACATTC
>NW_010194156.1:0-2265 GCF_000695765.1 Mesitornis unicolor | reverse complement strand
GTTCAGCAGATTCTTCTGTTTCCTCCACCAAAAAACATGCTACCACCTCAGCTGTTTCTGCTGTTACCATCGCTGCTCTGTTTTGTGTCACCAGGGTACTGTCCATATAAGGAACACCTCCTAAAGTACTGCATAATTTCAGTGCTGGTTGACAAGGTAGTAAAACAGTTTTACGCTTGAAAAACACCAAAACTGAAAACCTGGGAGTTTACATCTTTTCTTTCTTTACCATGAAGCAGACTGTCAAAGAAATGGAGCACAAAGATCTTGATGAAGAAAGAACAAACTATTATCGTAATGTGATGTTCAGGGATAATTTTGAGAGTATTAGAATATATGATGGATCCCAGACCTGATTACAGCCTAGAAAAGAAGGTTTTGAGGTCCTCTAATATGAACTCCAACATTGAGAATCCCGAAGAAAGAGGAAATGCCACTGGTCTGCCAGTCAGGGATAATCAGTACAACAGACTTTGTTCTAGCTCTTAGAACTTACCAAGATAAAAATAAAGGTTATGATTAAACTATGAGCTAGTGGGAAAGTGATTAAAAATAACACAAGGCATGTCAGAAAGTTTAAAATATTTTTTGTTAAATTACCTGTTCATTCTGTATTTGACAGAAATCGGTTTACATCTAGACAAAACTAGTTTTAAAAGAATGGAAAAAAACCACCTAGCAGCCAGACCCCTACACAGATATATCTGATAATCTCCACAGATATTCCAAGGACACCTTAGATTACAAATATCATACTGAGACTTTAAAATGAGCCACAGTGAACATTAGGTACTAAAGACCATGGGGAGAAAGTGATTAAAGATTTCTGTTAAAAATGAGGGTAAATGGGACTTTCCATTCATCATTTACTGATGTTTATGAGTACATTCTCTAGTTGTGGAACTCTGCAAATCTGACTTATCTCAATATTCTTCAGTGGTAACAGAAATCTGGGAAGTGGATGAAGCCTGTGACAAACCCATTTATAACCCACTATATTTATGGTGTTAGGAAACCATAGATGTATTCAATAGGTTAATGCACTTTTCCCTTTCATTCTCTTTTCCTATTCTATCACTTCCTAAGGTTTTGGTTTAATTTTTGACCTTTGCTGAGTACTGAGCACAGCATGGCTCTCTATACTGTGATTCCAATGCCTTGTTCCTAAATGGCAACGGTCATCTCAGAGCCCATCATATTATGTATGAAGGTAGGTCAATCTTTCCCATGTGCAACACTTCACCCATAAATACATCCAAATTCTCATACATAGTTTATATTTAAATAGTTTGGTCCAGAAATAAGAACCAGAAATAGTAACTCAATCAATGTCACGTTGAGAAGAGAGATCAGATTCCTAATACCTATTCCACTAAATAATTCATTTTTTATATTACTTATTGATTGGAAATAGGAAGCATATCTCACCCTTCCTAACTTAATGCAATCACGAAGCTGTAGGCTCTCACTCTTGGCTCAAATAAGACTTCTCTCTCCCACAGACCTCCATAAATATTTAATTGTTCAAGCCAGTGTAGGACAGCTTCAGGCAGGAGGGACTGGCAATTATTATTCCACAGTATTTTGCTGGCTGACAACTAAAATCAGAAAGAAGTAAGGGAGAGTTATTGAAGGAAGGAAGGAGAGTGCAAGGGGAAAGGAAGAAAAGGGAGAGGGAGAAGGAGAAAGGGAAGAAGTTAAGATTTGTCATATAAAATAGGGAACTGAATTCAAGACTGTAGACCACATTAGCCCTTGTACTACTGAGCTATTAGATAAATTTTGGAGAACCAGCTTTTGCTATCTTTTCAAAGAAGATTGGTCTCATCTCAGAAAGAAGCTGAAATGCTTGATTTGCAGGGAGAGTTCAGGAGTGAACAGAGAAAAGTAACTGATCAGTATGCAGATCAGGCTCAGCCTTTTAATTGCTCGAGAAGAGAGGAGTTCAAGCTATGTCTTTCTCAACGGGATTTCCTCTTGGCATTTTACAGTTCCTTGGTCAGTACTCTAGCCTTTTTTCACGGTACAGTATCGCTAAGCCTGACTCTTTGCATTGTGCCAAGCCCAAGTGACTTTGGCTGTGGTTTCCATGCAGTGGCAAAGTAAATGAGTTAGGATCTTCCAGGTGTGACATTATGATACCCAGGTCCCCTTGCCAAAGTAGTATCTAAGTCTAACTGAAAAGCAAATGGATTTAGGTTCAACAGAGTCTGAAGTGTGATCTTCAAAGTTATTAGACTCACAGAATCACAGAATCACAGAATC
>NW_010194155.1:0-1249 GCF_000695765.1 Mesitornis unicolor | reverse complement strand
TTGGGGTTGAAGAGGTGGTGATGACCCTGTGGGGACATTTGGGATGAAGGTGATGCCCTTATGGGGACATTGGGGACATCAGGGATGAGGTGATGGGGACATTGAGGATGGATCCTTGGGTCAACCCTATGGGGACATTGGGGATACGGACGACCCTATGGGGACATTGGAGGTGGGGTCACGGGGACAACCCAATGGGGACATTGAGGATGGGGTGATGGGGACAACTCTATGGGGCTGCTGGGGTTGAAGAGGTGGTGATGACCCTGTGGGGACATTGGGGACATTAGGCTGGTGGTGACCCTATGGGGACATTGGGGACATTAGGATGGTGGTGACCCTATGGGGACATTGGGGATGGGGTCATGGGGACAAATCAATGGGGACAATGGGGATGGAGAGAAACCTGTGGGGACATTGGGGATGGGGTCATGGGGACATTGGGGATGGGTTCTTGGGTCAACCCAATGGGGACACTGGGGATGGGGTCCCCTAAACCATTTTTGGGGTCCCCTAAACCACTTTTGGGGTCCTAGCGTGAGCTTTGGGCTCCTCCAACGCCATTTTCGGCGGCCCCCAGTCCATTTCTGAGGTCCCCCAGCCCATTTTTGGACCCTCTCAGCCCATTTTTGGCCCCCCTCAGCCCATTTTGGGACCCCCTCAGACCATTTTTGGACCCCTGAGCCCATTTCTGAGGTCCCTCAGCCCATTTTGGGACCCTCTTAGACCTTTTGGGATCCCCTTAGACTATTTTGGGACCCCCTCAGCCCATTTTTGGACTCCCTTAGCCCATTTTGGGACTCCCTCAGCCCATTTTTGGCCCCCCTGAGCCCATTTCTGAGGTACCTCAGCCCATTTTTGGACTCCCTTTGACCATTTTTGGACCCCCTCAGCCCATTTTGGGACCCTCTCAGCCCATTTTTGGACTCTCTTATCCCATTTTGGGACCCCCTCAGCCCATTTTTTAAGGTCCCTCAGCCCATTTTGGGAGCCTCTTAGACCTTTTGGGATCCCCTCAGGCCATTTTTGGACCCCCTCAGCCCATTTTGGGACCCCCTTAGATCATTTTTGGGGTACCCCCAGACCTTTCTGGGGTCCAGGACTCACCGTTGATGATGGTGGGGGCCCGGAAGCGCCCCGCTAACTGGTCCCACTCCAGGAGGGCGCAGGCCCCCGCGAACGGCTGGGCCAAGGCCACCCCTGGGTGCCCCCCTAGGGCGAAGGGCTCGGCCGCCAGCGAGGAGAAGGG
>NW_010194154.1:0-8357 GCF_000695765.1 Mesitornis unicolor | reverse complement strand
CGGGCAAGCGCTGTCCGGTGCCCGGCACACGGCGACGGTGCCCCTCTGCGTGGCGATGCGGTGTGGGGCGCTGGGCTGGCAGAGGGTTCCGTGGGGGATCTGCGGGGCAGAGCCCTGCCCGACCGGCGAGAGGGGTCCCAAAAATCATTTGCTCTTGTGGAATTTGATCCATGGCTCCATCCCTCGCAGCACCGCGGTCCCGGCATGAGCAGGACGAGTGTACGGTGATTTATTTCCGTGGTCTCATGGTGACCAATCATTAAACGACAATAAAAATCGACAGCACCAAAAATTAATCCTTATTTCATGAAGCTCCGGGATTTGCAGAGCATTTCTTCACGAAGACCCTGCAGCCAGAGCCAAGCGTGTCCAGGCAGAGGTGTCAGAGCTGCCGTTGTTTTCCTGCTGGACACATCGGCTTCCTCAGCCAACGTTTGAAAAATATCACAGAGGGAACTCAGAGTGCAAATAAATTGATAAGTCAGGCGAGGAGGATGATAAAGAACCTTCCTAGGTACAAAGTTACAAGTCTCTAGGGCCGGACAGGACGGCTGTGTTCTGAGGAACGTGAACAACAAGGAAGGGGGGTTTAACCCAGTACTGGAAGGATCTAAACAAGACAAACATTAAATCAAAATCTTGGAAAGCTTTTCCGAGTCTTCCATCTCCGCGATGGAGCAGTCCCACAGAAGAGGGTTGCACCATAAGACGAGATTTGGAGCGTACCTCATTTTGCCAGCGCTGCACCCTGCAGTGTGGGGACAAACCCGACCTCTTTTGTCAGGACAGCAAAGCAGATGGGTAAATCTTCGCAACGCCATGGGCAAAATTAGTTTTGTTTTGTGAAAAAGCCAAACAAGACCTTGAATTTGAAACAAAATATGAGGTAAAAATGAAGTTTTGCTTTTTAAATAATTTGTAAGGGAGAAAAAGAAAGAAAATTTCTAATCAGGTAAATTTGTAATTGCGAAGGAAAGGAACGTGCAGTGAATTACTGAATGTGCACATTTATCAGGGGATCACTCAATTTTTGGTGACTGTGGCCGTACGTGTCAAAGAGAAAAAAGCCAACAAGAGCCCTTGGGACCAGTGCTGCCCTGAGCTGGGTGGTGGTGTTCACAGAATCACAGAACGTGAGGGATTGGAAGGGACCTCCAAAGCTCATCCAGTCCAGTCCCCCTGCCGGAGCAGGAACACCCAGATGAGGTTACACAGGAAGGCGTCCAGGCGGGTTTTGAATGTCTGCAGAGAAGGAGACTCCACAGCCTCTCTGGGCAGCCTGGGCCAGGGCTCTGTCACCCTCACTGAGAAGAAGTTTCTTCTCCAATTGAAGTGGAACCTCCTGTGTTCCAGTTTGTGTCCGTTATCCCTTGTCCTATCATTGTTTGTCACTGAGAAGAGCCTGGCTCCATCCTCGTGACACTCACCCTTTATATATTTATAAACATGAATGAGGTTCAGTTGGGGTGGGAAGAGCTCTGGTTGCCCACAGCACCGCTTTTTCATGCAGTTTGGAGACACGCTGGAATTGGGGCTTTTTTATTAATCGGATGGGGATAGGAGATCGTCTGGAGCCAGAGTGGTGATGGGGCTGCAAGCGCGCACTGAGGTTTGCCTGGGGGTGGTCACTGAGACCCCAGACGTGGGCCATGGTGCCCAAACTGGCTGGGCCCTGGCTGGGGGAAAGCAGCCGGCCCCAGCTGCGGTGGGAGACCTGGAGGAGCGCAGCAATTTGAGTTCATTATTTCAGCCCATGGGATGCTCTGCATCTTCCTCTCCTCCAAAACCAGAGGATTTGTAGGATTAGCTCTGTTTTTAACTTTGCTATCAGCTCTGCTCACGTTTAGCCCCTGTGTGAACACCAGCCTGCCTGACTCCTCAGAAGGGTGATGAAGCTTTGGGTGCTGCTGCTCTGCTCGGGTGCCCACAGTGGAGGTGAGCACTGCGTGTCTGCTGCCCAAGACCCATTTCCAGCCAGGGCTTCTGCCTGCAGCTCTTTTTTTGCCAGAAAAAGCCAATTATTCTATTGGGGCCTTTTCCCCCTCTTTTGATACCGTAAGTACCTACCCCATCACCCGGGGGATGCAGTTCCCTGCCCTCAGACACAGTGCAGGACACAGCCTCCCTGAGACCACAGATGTGGCAGGAGGTGATGGATGGAGACCACCTCCCCTCCCTGTGAAGAGTGGGGTACCTCTCCAGTGCCATCATCTTCTGCTGGAGGGGGCATGGAGTCAAATTCCTGCTTGTGGGCACAGCACACGTGCTGTTAGGACCCCATGGGCCTTCAATACCCCATATTGAGCTATAATGAGATTCAGGGTTCCTATCCTAACGTTTTGCAAAACAGATCCCCAAAAATTTGGCTTTTCAGGATACATTTTGTCTCAGGGAAATGAGAAAGCTAAATCTTACAGCGTGCAAAGCTCTCATGACGCCGGAGTGAAGGGCTCAGCACTCAATGTCCCTGTCCCTCTTCTGAAGGTGCAGATCACCAGAGTGGGAAGAAATCCGGGCTTCAGAGGACAAATGCAATTATCAGGAAGATGGATTTTGAATGTGAAGTTAATGTAGGTTGTTACTATCTTTATCGAGCCCTTTGCCTTCTTTCTAAGAAGTTTGGTTTGGAAAAAATGAATTATTGGCAGGGCAGCACCCTGCTTCCAAGCACTGCATTGCCTCTGCCAGAGCACATGCCCGAAGGTAGCATGGGAAAGGTTACGTATCCTGCCCCAAGAGAATTTCCCTTAGGCAAAAGAAATCCTTTTTCCACTCATTTCTAGCACTGCCATGTGAGGGAAACCCCCCAGTGTGTGTGTACTGGGACACAGGGCAGCCCTTGGCACCCACAAGGCTGACAGCTCCTGAGTCTCTTGGGGTGGAGACCCCAGACCCCCTTGCACCCTATGACCACTCGTCACACACCACCTTTCCCCTCCCCATGCCTTATCAGAATTTGTTGCTACCCATGTCCTTTGAGAGGTGGGGAAGGTGCCAGGTGAAAGAGCATGGAGAACCACTTCTGACCCTGGTTCAAGAGCATCCAAGCACTTGTTCCTGGCCTGAAACACGGTCAGCTCCAAGCCAAGGAATTAAAGATCAAGCATCTGGGATTTCAGCCATGTTTGTGTATTATCCCCTGGTTGCTTCAAAAAAACCCCCTCCAAACCACAGGAGAAAAAGCAAATGAAAGAGCAAAGCCCAAGCTCTTCTGCTTTCTGCTTATGTCAGTGGAAGAGGCCGCCCAAAACCCTGCACTGCCTGCGTGCAGAGCTGGGGGCAGGTGGAGAGCTGAGGTGGGCAGAGCTGCCTGAGATACAGCTCAGGCTGTGAGGGAACAGACAGACCCCTGACAGCTTGTGGGCAAAACCTCATGGGTTCTGCAGGAAACCGCAATTTCTGGGACACTTGGGTCAGGCTTTGGTCACTTTTGCTTTAGGAATGACCCTGGCAGCTCCTTTGGTGCTGTCACGCGTCTTCTTCTGCCCATGAGCTCAATGCAAAGCGGCCACGGTGTTGCTTCATGAAACGTTTCAGACAGCAGGACCACGGTGGAAAACAGGCACAAGTCAGAGTTTCTTTTGACTGGCCGTGGTGCTGACCTGGCATTTTGGATGTTGCAAGGTCAGGCCAGGAGACTTCTCCTCTCCCAGGGTCCACCTTTGTCAAGTTTTACCTGCTCCATGACTAACAGAGGCAGAGCAGATCGGAAACTGAAGTCCCGTCAAAGCAGCAGTTTGACCGAGTACTGTCAGCACTTTGCAAAGGAGGAAAACACACCTTGCAGAATGTTTTTGAGACCCCAGGGTTCATACGGCTCAGCATCTTGGGAAGAATGAGATCCCCTTTCAGAAAATGGATCCAAATTAACATTCATGACTTTTTTCCCCAGGACGGTTAGGGCTGAAGTAAACTGCAACCATAAGGCTGCTGTTAATGGGGCTTTTAGGAATACCTCAGAGTCAGCTAAAGCACCCTTATTACCAGGGTAATTTCACTTCACGCAGAGCTTTCCACAGCCTGAAAGGCCTCACGTCATCCCTCGTGCTGTGCTGCCCCAAGGGAAAACCCAGCCTTTGCTGGGAATAGCACAAGGTTTCCCCGGGATCTCTGGGGAACCTTCCAATACAACAGCAAGGCAGAGCTGTCAGGTGTGAGAACCAAGCACCAAATACTGTGGAGTACGACAGTTTCAAGCATCAACTCTGAACCACAGAGGCTGCACAGGTCAATGTGCTACAGCTGAGCCTGGGTTCCTTACAGCCTCACTGGATGAGATCCCCAAGGAGGTGCTCACCAGGCCCTTCTTAGGGGTTTTGCCAAAAAAACCCTCATTTTGGATAAGCAAAGAGAAACCTTTCACTCTCTCCTCACCTTGCTTTTCCATAGCAGTACTGGCATCCCCACCCCAAGCCATGCCACGATGGGATGGGCACCTCTTATGGACAGGGTTGACCCCAAGGAAGCTGCCACTCCCTCAGGGAGGTGTTGTTAGTGGGGCAAACTCCTTTCATCCACAAGCAGCAGCTCTGCATCGGCTGGTTAAGCTGGCACTGCTGCAGGGTGCAGTTATTGGTACAAACAGAATATTCACTGCTAAACACAAGCTTTGTGGCTCGGCCAGGTTTTGGGATCCACTTCTTGACAAGCAGCAGCACTTCATTTACAGAATGCCCACGGAAGAGGGAAATACCAACACTTCAACTGCTTTTTCTTTCAGAGAACACACCAGGACCTGGAGCATACGATGTAGAGGGGCTATGGCACTTGCTTACCCTGCTCCCCCAGTATCACCATTCAAGGAACCAAGAGACCCAAGAAACACACGACTGGGCCCTTTACAACTCCCTGAAGCAGAGGACCACAGGATTTCACCCATAAAGGGACTCGCTCAGCGATGAAATAAAGCACAAAGTAAATTAAACTCAAGAACACACTTGTGCTTGTCCTGGTCAGCAGTAGAAAATCCAGCATCTCCTCTGCTTCAAGACAGGAGAAAAAGCTGAGCAGCAACCAAAAAACAAACAAACACTGGAGAACCTCTCCTATGAGAAAAGGCCGAGTTGTTTTTCAGCCTAGAGAAGGCTCCAAACCTTATTGCAGCCTTTCAGTACTTAAAGGGGGCTTCTAAGAAAATTTGGACAATCTCTTGAGCAGGGCCTGTTGCAACAGGACAAGGGGTAATGGATTTAAACTAAGGGGCAATTTAGACTAGATAAAAAAGTGAAGTTTTTTTACAAGAGCGGTGGAACAGTGGCAGAGGTTGCTCAGGGAGGTGGCAGACACCCCTTCCCTTGAAACACTACCAGGTTGGACAGGGCTCCAAGCAACCTGATCTCACTGCAAGGTGGTTGGACTAAGGTGACCTTTAAAGGTCCCTTCCAGCCCAAAGAATTGTTTTGTTCTACAATTCTAAAGAATCCAGTCTGTTCTACAATGGAAACCCCCCAGTGCCACAGGGAAGTTCCTCCTAACTAAAGGCCAGAGGCAAGGCCAAGCCAAAGTGCCGGGTACATGAAGCCTCTCTGCCCTGACCTCTGCAGTCCCTAGGGATGCTGACACACCAGCCATACCTTGGATATTTCGCTCTAGCACACGGTTGGGGCAGGCAGCCTGCCCGGGTATTCCCAAGCCTCAGTGTGTGCGTGTCCTGGCCACAGCAGCGCAGGGGAAGCCGGACCCATTTCTACAGCACTTGGCCCAGTGAAGGGCAGCACCTGCTGCAGAGCTGCACATTTGCACTGGCACAAGCAGAGCTCACAAAGCTCCACACAAACAAGTCAGTGATGTTCGCTCCTTGCTGGAGCCCTGGCTTGAGGCAACTTTTCTCTGAGCTCAGTGTTGCTGCAAGCCAATGGTTTCAGGGCAGCAGATGGAAAATGAGCCTCTTCCAGTTTAAAAGTCTGTGTAAGAACCATCACCTGGGCTAATGCAGAGGGCAGGTGGCCCCCAGCCAAACCATTCCTGCAGCATGTGACAGGGACAAATAAAGCCAGCAACACCATCTGCAGACAGCTGGGTCTTTTATTAAGTATTTAAGGTGCTACAAAAACCTTGAGGAGCCTTCATATGGCAACTTCTTTTCTGCACATTTAGCTCTGTTGAAAGAAGCAAATACAGCTCATTAGCAGAAAGGTCTTTTAGTAAATGGTGGAATACAGCAAATTCCAGGCAGAGACAGATACTTACAGCCGGGCACTCAATCGCACCATTATTGATGTCATCAATGATATCGTGTGGGTGCCTGCCATCGATGCTGCAGCCCACAGACTGGGCAGTCCCAAGAATCTCCTTGATGGTCCCTGCAGTGGTAAGAGAGCGCTTGTCAGTGCCTTACTGCAGGAAAAGCTTTGAAGCACAGAACTCCTCACAGCCTCCAGCTGTCCCCACTCCCTCTGGAGCTTGCAGGCTGCAGCCATGGGGCTCGTGGGCCAGCCAGCCACTACAGCCAGGTCAGGTGTACTGGTTTCCAGTGAACACACCAGAAAGCACCACAGGAACCTCTCACCATCCTGCTCTACCTTCACCAGGAGGTGCAAGGCTGGCTCTCACAGCGCTGTTCCCTGTGGTGCTCGATGCCCAAGCTCCACCCCCACCCCAAAGCTATGGGGCCTTCCCAGGAATGTGACCAGAACCCAGCAGAAGCACAGAGCAGAGGCTGTGAAATCCCAACACCAGACTTACCCGAGAGCTCCCGAGCCAGGGATCTGTGCCGCATCTGCCGCGCAATGTTCACTATCTCATCAAAGCTGACGCTGCCACTGTGCTTAACTGCGAAGGAAAGCACCAGCACCAGTCAGCTCACAAACTCGGGCACTGCCAGTTCCCTGTGCCTCGATAGCGAAGCACCACTGCCAGCACTCAGACCACAGGAAAACAAGAGACTTTACAGCTCCAGCAGAGCTGTGACCAGCACACCTGCTCCAGGCTTCAGCAGAGTCACCCATAGGAATAACTCTGCTTCCTATGCTGGCATTTCCTGTCAGCTCCCTCTGTGCTGCACTGGTCACTGCATTGCAGGACAGGCGCAGCAGCAGGCGACTGCTCCACCCCATCTCCCCAGAAACTGATGTACAAACCAGTGGCTCTATTCAGTTAAGGAATTCCCGCTGTCCAAGACACAGCCCCAGGACATTTGTTTCCCAGTTTATGCTGGGTAATTGAGGCAGGAACCTGTTCCCCTCTTAGCACCAAGTCACGTTCACAACTAAAGCTTAATAAAAACTTACTGTTTTTCTGCTTCTTCCTATCACGAGGAGGCTCCTTCAGAGCTTTGATAATCAGAGCAGAGGCAGAAGGAACAACCTCTATCTAAACAAAAAGAGATTAATTTTCCTCCCCCCTCCAAGCACAATTAGGTAGCTAACAAAAACACCCAACCAAGCAGTCAATGCCTGGAAAGCTGATGGCCAGAGCACCGTGGTTTTGGTTTGGTCACAAGTACACGAGGCTTTTTTGTGGTGCAGAAACTTGTTCCCAGCCTTTCGGCACAGGCCTCCCCACAGCCAGGGGAGGGCTGCTTCCTGGGCTGGGGCTTCCTCTCAGCTCACCACTGGAAAGTACAAGCCACGGGATGCAGGGCAGGTACAGTGGCAGGTGGCTACAGGAGTGTGTAAGGGGGCTGGGTTTAATTTCCACATTGCTTCAACACAGCTTTTGCTGAGCAGGTGTAGAAAGAGAGATTTCTCTGCAACAGCGTAAAACACCGACTCTGGCACAGGAGATGTTTTCCCATCACCTGCAGGCTGGGAGCAGTCAGCCTGGCAAGCCTTGGGCTGTGTTCTCACACACATACACACACAAAACCACCACCAGATCCAAGCCAGAGGCACTGGGAAGGATCACGCAGGCACGTTCAGGTCTTTCCTAGAAGACCCCCACACAGCTCGCTGCGTGGCACTCATTTTATCCACCTCGGAAGGATGAAGGGCTGAGTCGACCCTGCCGGGATTTCAGCTCGTGGTTTGCGCAAGCGGAGCTCGTTTGTGCTCAACACTTGCACCACAGAGCCATCCCTTTCGGCGTTCAGTACCTGCGCTTGCCTGTTCTGGATGGTGAGCTTCACCGTGATCCGCAGCCCCTTCCAGTCCCCTGTGGCCTTGGCGATGTCATCACCAACTTTCTTGGGAGACTGAGGAGAAAAAAAAACCACACTACAGTCACAAAAAACCTTGCTGAGATCACAACAAGGCACCCCCACACTGCACCACACCTCCCATTTTCCTTTGTCCCGTTGTAATGTCGCTAAAATCCGGGTTTTTTCCCCAGAAAAGCAGCCATGCACACCCAGATGCTGCACCCCCACCTCCCCACCCCATCCCTTGCCCAACCGACCGCGCTCCCGCAGTGGGGGCCGT
>NW_010194153.1:42983-62243 GCF_000695765.1 Mesitornis unicolor | reverse complement strand
ATATATATTATTATAATATTATATTATTAAAATAAGCATATTATTATAAAAATTACATTATTGTAATACACGTTGTTGTTTTATCTTTTTTTTTTTAGCCTTGCTCTGTTATTGCAAAAGGACATCATTTTATCCTTTAAACTTGTCTAGCAACAATATTGTCTGTGAATGACCAGGCATATCAAAAGGCATGCTCAGCTTTTGCTGACCATGTGCACTGACACATGCATGTAGACTTGCATTAGAGGTGGTAACACAGACTGAGGAAACAAAGAGTCACGTGGTAACTAGTACCAGTCATTACATCTCTTGCCATGTTGCAACGTAGTCCAGATTATACCTGAATACTGAGGATCTCCAGATAAGTCATGTGTTTGATAACTGCAGTTAAGCCTCCATATTGATCACCAGAAATTGGGTTAAAGTCAAGATTTGCAAATATTTTCTCATTTGGTACTTCATGTAAAATATATGGAATTTTAAAAACTTTGGAAAGTCATATTTAAAACTTATGAATCTGTATGTGTAGTATTTAAGCTACTTAATATTTCAATTTTAGAAATATTTATTATGTCAGCAACTCCTTGTCAAAACCTTTGAGCTGAAGGAACCTTACTGTTCTTACACTGTTAAATTAAATACTACATAATTTTTAAAACCTACAAATGACACTAATGTGTATGTAGGTCTAACTACAAAATGAATATTATACTATTCTGAGGCCATTATAACATTTATACATAAAACATTCTAACACAATAAAAAATGTATCGAAATGTTACTTTGCAAATCAAGCATCTGATGTCTTACTTCAAGGTATAATTTTTTTTCAATAAACTTTCTGAAAATGTTCATTAAACATGCGAAGTATTTGCAATATCATAAGTCTGTAATTTGGAAAAAGACAAATTCCAGAAAACCTCCAGATAGGACTTTTTTTTCCAGTATTACAGTTGCTCATGGAGACCTCATTGATGTCTCCTCTGGGATTCAGTTATTATGAGGGGAGGAGAAATTACTTCTTGTAAAAGCATCCATAACTTTCTGAAGAATCCGAGGGCCAGTTATCCCTGTGAAATTTACCACAGCACTCATGAGCAGAAAATCTCAAGTCTGGACACGGGCAAAATTTGAAGCCTAAAAATTTTTAACTTGAACGACTTTGTAATTTGGCACGGGGAATTAAGGGCCTCCTGCTTCACCTTAAAAATCACACATCTGCATATCCTCACAGTACAGATTATAGTTAACTTCTCAAGGCCTTGGATAAGGATGGACATCTAGTGGTTTAGAGCTCACATATTCACAAAAGAATAATCATCCTGTTTGAGGAATATTAACAGAGAAGACAGAAAAGAGTTGTGACAAAGAGTCTGTTAGAGCCATCACTTATTTTACAGCTGAACACAGAGAAACTAGATGCATTTTGCAGACTTCTAAGTGTCAGTTTAAAACCTTAATTGATAAATGATTCTTGTCACTTGTATCAAACAACAGATTGTACTCTCGGATGTATAACCCTACTTGATAGGACCAAACTGGAGCATTATGCCAGTGTTGAAGAAAACAGAAAAGGAATGTGTGTTAATGAATATTCCTTTTTGTACTTCATGGCATCTCTCAGTTACCTGGAGGGCTTCTATACAAATGCTGACCTAGTCGAGCAAGACAACAGGCTTGGGTGATATTGCTGTAGGCAATTCAGATGCTTTACAAAAAGCTGGTACTGAAAATCTTACAGGCAATTTTATTGGAGCAACAACAGTGAAGAAACTGAACAAAACACGGAATCAAATACAGAAAAGCATGAAGCATTTCAGAAAAGCTGGAGCCAAAAGAAAGGGAAAGTGTGGGTTAGTGAAATGGAAAACAATGGGCAACTAGAGAAAAGGTGATAACAAGTGAGTGCCTCGTGAAAAAAACTAGAATTCATTATATAAAGACATGACTAATTTTCAAACACATGAGAAATAAGGCCCTATCAATTTTTTCTAGTCATAATTAGCATTTTACAAACTTCACACTCTACTGAAATTAGTGGATCATTAAAAATAAGTTTATCTTTTGAATGAGAATTAACTTATTTAAAGAAATTTTAAAGTGTCACTTATTTAAAACATGCATAATTTTGTAACTTTTTTGGTTTAGGACTTAAATTAAATTTAAAGATGTTAATTTTTAACTGCAATTTCACATTGAAGGAGTATGCCGATTTTATTAAACACTTTGTAAAATATCAGACTAAAACGATATATGTGTGTTTACAAATATAATCAAGACATTATTAACATGAATATTTTGCTATTTTGAACAATATCTATCATACAGTACCCTTGATATTTTCCAATATCCCCTTTCTAGTTCTGCTATAATTGTAATATACTTCTCTACCTGTGTACAAGTAGAAATAAAAATGTATAATTACAAATTATTTTAACAGAAGTATGACATAAATAAATAAATAAATAAATAAATCTCGTTTATGTATAAATGCCTCTTTAACAGAATAAATGACATATCTTATTCCAGTGTATATTATTCCAGATCTAAAACCAAACTCATGAAAGTTCATGTCATCTAAAAATAATTTATTTATTAAGGCTGGTCAGCAAATTCCCTCTGCCCCACAACAAATCATTCAGGTTATTTACCTGGCTCTGTATCTATTGCCAATCCAGTTACTTTAAATTTGACATAGACAAAAATGTAATTAAATACATTTTCCTATGTGCTAATTGGGCAAAATAAATATAATAGTGGGGTTTTTTTAAGACTGTGTTTTTAGTGACAGTTGAAGGAAGATGCAAGGTCTGTGGAAGCTTTAAGAAAGGAACAGTGGTCATAGTTCGGCCCATGTAAACAGTTCCTTTTTTCATCAAAGAGAGAAAGGGGAATAATTTTCCCCTGATAAGTTCACAAGTTCCCATACTGTAAATCAATAGCAAACAGACCATGAATGAGAGTCAAATGTCATTTTGTGTGATAAGGCAAGGGGACAGGTTCCAAGGAAATAAGATATTCTGTACACTGGTAGCTGATAAAGATGAAGATTTCCTTTTTAATGGTTAGGATTTAGATGTAAAAATGCACAGTTTCTGAAGTTTTCAAAGCCATGATTCAAGGACAATGTAGGAGAAAGGTAACAAGTTATGTATACAGCTGAAAGAAATCATGTCTGTATCTTAAAGCTTAAATATTCAAGTTATCCAGTTACTTTTAAATTAAAAATCCCTGACTAGTCCTCACAATATTTTAACTTTCTGTTTTTACAGTTTTAAGACTTCTCTAATATTTCACCTCTTTCTATTATCTCCAAAGGACTTCATCAGATTACTAAATCAGCACTTGAACGAGAGTTCTGCAAACACTATGGTAAAGCTGTGATATGGGCACCATTACTAAGTCACAGGTATATATAGCTCAGGGAGCCATGTCTCTGTTTGCAGAGAGAAATAATAAAATGCAGTTATGCTCAATGTAGTGGTATGCTTTCCTACACAGTCAAGTAAAATTTTAATAGAAAAGTGTATATAATTAAATGATACCATTTAATAGTATACAAGGTTATTTGGTTTGATGAATCAGGGAACAGCAAGGCTCTACAAAATTCCTTATATTTCTTTTCCATTAAATGAAAATGTCCTTTTTACTTTCTCTGTATTGCTGCTTGTAATTTTTATTGTGTTATAGGGTGCTATTTTACTTTTACCAGGGTGCTAATTGCTCCTTTCAAGCCAAGGTAGCATACCCCCTACCTCTTGTGTGTCAGAATGATAAAAATGTATATGTAGATTCATGCTTTTTTTGATTCCTGTAATTTGCTTGTGCAAACAGTTTTAATTTCTTGCTATGCTTTCCCTCCCACTTATTATTGCAACCATCTTTTTATGCCCTTTTACTCAAGGTCAGGTCAGAAAGAAAAAGAAATGACATTAGAACATCTTTTTAAAGAAACTACTTACAGCCTACAAGATTTACAAGGCAGCAGCTAGTTACAAAATAGACATATTTCTGTCATGTTTAGAGACCAGTGAGTAGAAAAGCCTGATGAGCTAGATTTTTATGACACTCTACCTGTATCTGTGGTACAGCTTCTAACCTGACAGAAGCTCTTTTCTAGATACTGGATACTGAAAGCTCCTTCTGAAGGCTGGGAATAGAAACATCTAGGTGATGTGGGAAGAAAAGCAAAACAAGACATTTGATAAGATTTTTCTTAAACTACACACTCATTTGGACTGAATCATAGGTATCTGACACCTGGAGAGCAGTTAAACTATCCAATAGTTCTCTCTGTAAATACTTTAAGACACCAGGGCTGTGTGAGCTAAACAGGGAATCAGGAAGGAAACCTGAGGGCTAGTCTTATCATTTGAATTGAGATGTGAAAGATGTGAAAAGAATGAGAAATTGTAGGTGATCACACATGACCTGACTGTCCTCATTGTCTGGTTGCAAAAACAACCATTATCTTAGTGACTAAGCATGGGCAAGTGTGTCATTTGGCTTGCCATAGCATGTCAGGGTATCTCTCCTGTTCATTGGTTGAACAGCTATTTGAATGCATGGCAATAGCTTGTCATTGAATCTTTAAGAGTACCTTACACTTCTTGTTATTCTAGTGATGCATGACAGTGTTCCTAGTTATTTGGAGAACACATCCTTGTCCAGGCATGACCTTTCAGTTACAAGAGTAAGAGAAATTAGAGAAATCTTTACGTGAATACTAATTTTACTTTATGTGAATACTAAGACTTCTCACTTTTCACTAAGTTTTATAAAAGTTTAATGAATTTTATAGTAAATATCCCAATCCTCTTCAGGCTGATGGACTAAGAAGAAAATGCCATGTATTTTTAAAGTCGATTTAGGATGATAAAGTTTGTATGTATGTGTGTCTGTATTTTTAACCTTATTAAATTCCAGAACATCCTCTCAAAACCAGGTTACACTATTAACCTCATGTGTTGGAGTTTTTAAATAAACCCTTTAGAGTTCCTGTTTTATTCTGATTCTTGTGTGTGACACAAAAATAAGAGGGAAATTACTATGAACTTAAGACATCTTTTTAAAAATAGATAAAAATAATTTTTCTTTGTCTTTTAATGACCTTCAACTCTTCTAATGTTAAGTGCTACTTCTAATAACAGCAAAATCATGGTAGAAGAACAAAGTAAGGAGAATTAGGATTTTCACTTACAGTCCTTCTAACAGAGTACAATTTCTCAATACTACTAGTTTAGAATACAACCTTGCTCCGTCCATGGTTTTCTTTTACTTGATTTTTGAAGAAAGAGCATATAGAACTCTACTTTTATTTTTTTTTTCTGATAATGTCTCTTGTTTTATTTTCATAGCTTTGGGCTGGTTCATGTTATATTATTTCTGTACAATAATATGTTTTTCTACACCATTAAAACATCCATAAAGATGTATCTGGGTTTTGCTAAAAAGTCCAAGATGCCTGCACATGTTTCTAAAGATTTAGAAGGACATGTACGTTATTCTTTTCCTGAGGTTTAGAGGAAGACAAATTCAGGAGCATGTCTTCTCTAAGAGATAAAACGTGACAAAATAGAACTGGCAACAGTTTGTAAGTAATTGTAGAGAGAACACAGTTAGTCACAAAGTCCCAAGTCACGTTCACCTGGCTGCATGCCTGGAAGCATGAAACCAAGCACTGGGGACGTGGCAAGCACTGGGCGAGGTGGCAACCATCACTAGATCCATATCTGGTGTTATCTGGATGACTGGAGGAGTGTGAGATGAGGCTGAGGCCTCATGGTCCCAGTCCCCCATTTCTTTCCGCCCCAAGCAAAGGAGCCATTACCTCTACCCATGCAGGTGTGAATTAACGGACTTTGTGACATTAACATAACTGATAAGATTGTCTATAGTCATCCCCACCCACAGGTATGCCCCGTGATGTAATGCAGAAATTTGCCACTCAGGCACACTCCTGCCTGCTGTCACATACATCAGGGAATAAAACCCCTAAGATTCATGCTAGAAAGGAGGAGTTACTTCTCCAGCCATGGGGTGATGAGAACCTTCCCCCTTGGTCGGAATGCTGGCCAGGGTAACTTACATGTGCGTCCTTATTTGGGGAGACAGGATGAACTTGGATCTACACCGATGAACTGGACGGATTAATGAATTTGCTCCCTCTCCATTCCCACCACTCAGCTCACCTTGTGGGTAAGATTATTTACCTCAGCTAATGCTGAGTGATATATTTTCTCCTCAGGTTCATATACCCTGGGTGTTTTTATATTTTCTCCTCAGGTTCATATACCCTGAGTGTATTTTATATTTTGTCCTCAGGTGCATTTCTAGGTGTCCCTGAGTGTATTCTTGGTTTTGCTCCACCATATTTCTGTTCAAACAGACTTATCTATTTGCCAGGTGGCCAGGCTCACTGTGGGCGAGTTGTTGTGTTTGGTGGTGTTTGTGTGTTTCATAGTGCATTGTTGTTGGTATTATATTAGTTATAAACCCTTTACTGTACCTGCAGCTTTTTAATTTATCACCGGCAATCCAAAAGAACCTATAAATGCTGCTGTAAATAAACGATTACTGTTTGTTTCCTGACTTGCATTTGTCGCATATTTGGTGCCGGCCTCACAAGACCGGATTTATTTTCCCTGTTTTCGCAACCGTAATCAAAATGTTCCTGCCTCATCTTTCGAAATAGTTACATTGACTCCCAAGGAAACAAAAAAGTGTTTTTTTCCTTCTGGAAATAGAAAAGAAGTAAGTTATTCATATTTATGATGAAAAGCAATAATGATCTTTAATTCTGAAGGTCCAACTGTATATAAAAAAAAGTAAAAGTTGATCAAAACTGGCAGCATCTACTCAAAACAAATTCTTCTTCTTCTTCAAGAAAGCAAAAAACCATTTTAATTCCCTCCTCCCCATTTTCAGCTTTGTGCTTAAGTATTGTTATAATCAGAAATAGTAATCACATAATAAAAATACCATGTAAAAGCCCATTCTTTTGATATTTAATGTCTGGCTGAAGGTGAAAGATGCTAGTAACTTGAAAAACTAAAATTCTGTGAGATTTATGGTCTGGCTTTAGATCTATAGAAGACCAACATCCAAGAAAATAGTGGCAAGGAATTAGCAAATTTACATGTTATTTATTTCTACAATTAAGTTCTAAGATGGTTAAATTGCTGTACTTCAATGTCCTTTTCAGTAAAATGAGGATCATAAAAAGATGTAGATTTAACACTGTTGCTTAAGAAAACGGAGGACTATTTATAGCAAAACACTTATATCAAATGTTGAAAATTCTGGAATATGTAACTTGATGCTGGTAGTTACAGTCAAATGTCCAGGACTTTAATCTAATTAGTGAATTCAGAAAGCAGGTTAGCAAAGCATTTTCTTCCAAAAAAGTACTTACTTACAAATAGCATATTCCCAACACTTCCTCCCCGCCCCAAAGAATCCACTGTTAGTGTTTTCTTAGAAGCGCATATTATGGTCATATCAGTGTGGAACGTTGCTGTCGTTCAGTACTTTTGTGCAATAACTACAGTAATTTCTGAAGTTCTGCAGCTGTGCTTGAATGCATAAGCAGCTTAAAATTTGTTTAGCAATCCATTCCACTTTTTCAGAATGTAGAAAGCTCTTTCTGTTTCTCTTATACCTTCTAAACAGCACACCACAAACGATATGTCTTACCGGCAGTATCACCACAGGATAAAAATGGTAAAACATTTTATATTACTTACATAAATTTCAAGCCATATCTCAGGTTTCCATGACAAAACACATTCATCTGGTGTTTTACAAAATATTTATTAATTTATTCAAAATCCCCATCTAAAATTCTATGCACATGCACACACAAAATTCTAACAGATCCAAATGTACTAAACTACCATAAATACAATCTTATATCACCATCATCTTGACACACTTCTATGCAGATCCCATGAATAATTATTTCAGCAGAAGATCTTAAAAAATGAATGACCCACCCTGCTTGCTCTAAGGAGCCCAATGAACAGATTTGAATAATGTGGGTATAGCAAATATCAAGCTAGCACATTATTCAATATTTTCCTGAAAATATGTTGTTAAGGGAGAGCAATTTCAGATACTATAAAGTTCCATATTGTACTTAACACGAGGATGCAGCCAGTAGGACTGTAAACCCTACTGCTTAATTCACTAATTAGTTGTGTCACTATCAGCAATGGAATTAAACTGTGCTGTGCTGGAGAACAATTGCAATTCCAGCTAAGCTAACCATTGATCACCCTATCCAGGTGCATTATGAGAAAGAATGAATTGTGTTTCTTTGGAACAGATCATGCTGCTTTGATGAAAGCATCTTCAAGGTGGGGGGAAGAAGGCACCCTGTTCTTTGAGTGCAGCGTGTTTAAGCAGATGGGACCATACATATGGATGAAATAATTAAGATTCAATATATAAATTGCACTACACATTCTGCCCTCCCTGCAATTAAGAGATTTTACTTTAAGCTACGGAAGCATACTCCTACAAAAGCCAACCCAAAATAACTACAAAAAAATTTCTATATGTTAAGCTAAAAACATTCTAAAGAGGAAAGTAAGACATGATATGCCATAACTGTTTTTCAGCACAGTAATAACAGAAACATAAAGGTGTTACTCCAAAACAGAATTTATGAATTAGTTTCACTCATGTTTATATTTTGATCTATATATTTTGTAACACTCTACCTTCAATTAAAACACTCATTTGAAATTTTATTTTAAAAGAAACTATCATATAAGAGCAGATAGTTATTCAAGGAAAATGAAGTAACAGAAATTAGAACACCAGCTGGGTTGCACCACATTTTCTGGAGAAAAAGAAAAATTGTAAACTTTAGTATTTTCAACTATGCTAATGACACTCAAGGGCTTGCTGACAAATGTTAAAGAGTGACTTTAACCTTTAACCCAAGTGCAGTCATTACAATAATATTCCGAAAGCTTCAAAATACATCTTTTCCCCATAACAACACTCCGCATCATAATTATGCAGTAGCTATTGTAGTTGATCTTCCATTTGCCTCACCTTATAATAAAGACTAACAGTATTTTGGTTGCTAATTCACCTTAACTGAGATTTTCCAATCACTTGTGTTAGTTTTCCTGTAAATGCAACTTTTTGTATGAACTACAGATTTTGTATTGGCACATTTAATTATGATTCTAAATTATGGCTACTTTTGAACACAGATTCCCCTGAAACTGTCCAAAATCAGGTTGAAAGCGTATTTTTCATCATCTGTGATAGTGCTAAATGACCACTACATACTGTTAAAGGTTCTTGATCCACGCTAGAGCCTCATTCAAAGTTTAAGTTTCCTACAACCATAAAACCAAATTAGAATAGACAGAGGACACGTTCTTGAAAAATCAAGACCATTTCTGTAGAGACTTTATGATCCATTTTTGGAACTTTACAACTTACTGTGGAGTTCAAGAAAAAGATAATTAAATATGCAACTTCATAATCTTAAAATGTATCCTATTATATGACAGTAGCTAATTACTTTAAATGTTAGTATTTTTCTTGACAAAAACAAGAAAACATTTTGCTTTCCCTATCACCAAATCCACAAGTAACACTTAAGAACTCCTGATGCACCACTAGCTCCAACTCTGCTGAGAAAGAGGTATTCAATACACCTGTTAAATGCAAATAAGAGGTAGGTTTCCGAAGTTCAGCCTTATTCTACAAGTTTTCCTTCTGCTCTTGGTCAGTCAGAAATTACAACTCTACTTACTGTAAATTACATCCATCATTTCAAGTTAATATACATTAAATGAATGAAAGAGGTTCAATCCAAACATGATGTCTGAAGTTCTGTTCCTGTTTCTTCTTCTGGAAAACATATATTTGATTTAACTATGCATTTAAAAGTTGATCTCTCATCTGTCACTCATCCTGGCAGCCCTTCACTGATACTTTCTGTTCTGAGATTAGTAAAATCTCTGCAGGCTCCTTATCCCCACAGTGGAGAGAGAGAGATGGAAACAGACTCAGCCAACTGCCATAAAAAAATTCCATGAGTGTCCTTGGTAAAATGGAAACCAAAGATTTTCGCATAAACAGCTCAAAGAAAAGCACTGTCTTACTTGAGAAAACGTAACAATTTTTGAATAATTTTCAAAATCAGGCGAGCAATTTCCAATTTTATCTTCTGGTAAAAAGGTGTTAGCAACTGTATTCTCTCTATCATGATATACGATGAACTGGCATCTCTAAGAGAGTGCCTTGATATAAACAGACAGATTAACTCTAACCAAATGAGAATACAGAAAATATGTTTAGAATTATGATGATTTTAAAATCTGATCTGTCTCTTTAATACCACTCAAAATACAGTAAGCTGCTGGTGGCTACATCTTTTTTCTCTCTCTATTAGTCCAAGAGTTGTACCTGTTGAGAGATGGAGAAGATGTGGCACTTAGGATTTAGTATGATCCAGTGATCTATGCAAACATTAGGGTTGTGGGTGGAGCCAATTTATAACCAACTGCTTCACTAGGAAATCTTGCAGATGTCTTGCTTGGATTATTATATATCATAAAAATGTAAGCACTGGTTTTGGATGTGAGAGAACAAGAAAGTTCGATTAAGCAAATGAAACAGTTTAGCCTCATAGCACATGATAATATTCTAACCACTAACATTCTGAATAAATTCTAGGTAAAATGTCATCCTGAATATGGAGCTTCATCCATATTTTTTGAAGGAAAGACTTTCTTCCTCTGAATCCAGTTCCATGAGAGGGTTCAAGGCTTTGAGTCAAGTAACATGAGTGTATTAATTCCTTGGGGAAAAGAATGTAACACTAGACATTTAATTTTTGCACTGACTTGTGCAAAGGCCGTTCATAAGGGTCTAACATTTATCTGTGCATTTTGTAAAAAGATTAAGCATATAGTTTTACTAGGGACAGTTACAGTCTTATGAGCTTCCATTTTGAATCTAGGCTACTGTTATGCTTAGTCTGGGCTTTTCTTTTAGAAGACAATCCTTTTCTTCACATATCGTATAAAGACTATTAAAAATTACTTATTAAAATAGACAGTAAAGTGTTACCTTTAAAAGCTGGCCAAAGTGGTTACAACTAAAAAGTTCTAAACTGAATAATGCTTTTTCAGCCAAACAGGTAAGTGCCATAAAGCAATACCAATTGAATTGGTCCAGGGTGTCCTCTTTTTTCAATTTATATACAGAGGAGACCTAAGTTGAAATTCTAACTTTTTCAATTTAATATATTTCAGGTATATGGAAACATTCAGAACATTTTGTTTCACTTTATCATGGAAGAAAAAAAACAAGAAACCTCAAATGCTGCCACCAAATAAGTTGTTGTTCCTTGACCCACTTCTCTAGTTACTAGTCAATGCAGTGCTGCAGCTTTGCAAATTTACTTATGAAGAGGATTCCAAAACAGATGCTGACTGGGTCAGCTCATAATGATGATGTCATTATATTTGAAGTTGTACTATATTTTCAACTGTTTGTGCGCTGACTGCCTCCAGGAAGTGGGGGAGGAAGATGTGAATTAAGAATTATTATAGTGGTTAAATATAGAAGGAAGAATTTTCAAAGTCTCAAATGGGAGTTGGATACTTAAAATTCCTTCCAAACTCTTACCATTAAAACTTCTGTGAATTTTATATTTTTTAAAAAATTCTCAAGGGCATTCTATTTACTTAGCTGCACTTCTTTTTTGCTTCTATACCTACTTAGCCTTTGAAGAAAGCTAAGTACAAACTAACCTCAACAGCATGAAGGAACTTATTCAGCCTGGAAGTTTTAAACTCAGAAGACAATAATATCAAGAGCATAATGTATGAACATGCAAAGGCATCAGACTGATTGGTCCAAGGAAGCTCTGAAGTGTATTTATATCCCATGGGAACATGCATCAGTCATATGTACAGACCCATTTGAAAATACATTGAGAGGAATGATAAATAGGTGATGACAGCTGACTCAGAGAGACTATAGAGGGCCATCACACTGTCACTGGGGAGGAAGCAATAAGGAGGATGCCTACTAGAATGGCAATGATCATGATGAGCAATTTCTGCACAGATAATGGTGCTCAGGTGACCTCTCAATGCATGAATGAAATAGGAACCTACTGTGGACCATCCAACAGCACTACACTGGACAGAACCCTTATCAGACCAGATACTTGTAACTGAATGCTGCAGTTTGATACCTTTTGTGCACAAGGATGGAGAACACAAACAAACCAACTAATAAATTAAGCAAATAGGAAAAAAATTTGGTGCAACATAAACAGTTCCTAATCTCCCATGAGATCTCATTCAGAAAAATGTTTCAAATGCTTAACATAATTGAATGTAGAGACTTCTGCCTACAAAACCAGAAATTCAGCAGGCTTGATATAGCAACAAGATTCGGATACTTAGAAAAATGAGGCATCAGAACTAATGTAGAGTCATCTGCTTCATGGGAACAGTTTATATGAAAACATTACAAATGTGTCCATGGATGTGTAAATAAATAAATCAGATTTTGAAGGTTAATGTATCCTTTAAATAAATAGCAGAATTTGGGTCATCTCTTATCTTTGGTTTGCACTGGTGGTGATATCTCACAGTTACGATGATAGATAAGTATGCTAAGGGAGCAATCATCCATGTAAATTTGTCTGACATCAACAAGAATCAAGAAGAGGGAGGCAAAGCAAGCTTCTACTTTCAATAAAAAATAAATAAGGTGTTAGAGTAGTGCATTTGTCAATACATAGGCACAGAGTGTGTAAGATTTAAAAACTCAGAGCACAAAATGCAGCAGTCCTTCATCACACAGAAATCCTATTGAGGACAATGCAGGTCTTGCTTGATGAAAGGCTGACAAGTTTGTCCCAGAGACGTGCTAAAACAAATAGTGGTTATTTCTGCTTGTTTCTTATTGTCATACTTAAACATAAATGGGTGAATTTCAAGCACAGCAGGAGAGCAATAGAAAAACTGTAGCTTCAGCAAATTGCTAAGCAACATTTCAGTGCCTGCAAGTCTCACGTACAAGCCTCTGCCAGACCTACAAATAGAGGAATACCGAAGAGTTCTTAAAAGCCACCAAAAAGTTGAAAAGTTCATAAACTTATAAATCAGAATAAAAGATAACAAGTTTACTGGCAGCACTGATTCAGAGACTTCTTTAAATAGCTTCCTCCAACTTGAGCCACTGAGACACCTAGGAGCTATATAATGCTTGTAATACAAGTAATATAGTATTAATGATACAAGCAATACCATAAATATTACTTGTATTAATAATGCAGGTAATGGGATAAGTACTGCCCCTTTACTTTGCAATACAAGCATTACTTGAGAACCTTCCGTTGAGAGTTAAGATGATGACATCTGACTTTCACTGATTTTGAGTTCTAAACCACCAGTAACAAGGTTTGTTTCCTGAAATCAAGCTACTTTTAGACATACCATGACCTTAACAGGTAGATTTAAGAATAAAGGTTTTCCAGATTTTTGTTTTTTCGCTGCCAAATCATTAATATTTTTAGTCTTCAGATGAGGAAATTTTTGCTGGATTCCTTTATTATAGAAAATTTGTAAAGGAATTACTGAGTCAAGTAATTTACATACAAAACTCAACTTCCAATAAGAATGTGTCCAGATACTACTCTAAAGTCACCTATTAGCATTACATTAGCATTAATATCTCAGACATGGCAAATACATATTTTCTTAAACTACTATTTGAAATAGAAAAGCAACACTTCCAATTTTGGATTAAAAACTGCACTGGTGGGAATCAAATTACTTGTCCAGGGCCACACAAGAAGTCTGTGGCACAAGCAGGGAAGTCCTGACTTCCAGTCTGTCTTCATGACAGGATCTCACATCTATCCAACAAAAGGAGTAATCTCGAGATCCACTTCTGTGAACAAACATACTGATGCAGTTGGGTGTGAAGCTGGCAGTTCTGCTAATCTTTTTAAACCCAGAAGCATAGCATTAGGTGAGAGACACACTTTATTACATTCAGATCTAGTGGCACTTAACAAATACCTAAAAATACACTTAACAGATTTCTACCTCATGCTTTGAAATCGTTACACATGGGTACCAAAATAACTCCAAAGTCTGGTGGACAATGTAGTGCAAATCCTACTACTACTGTCTTTCATTACAGCACATTGCTTCTTCGAAAGCAGAGACTAAGACCAAGTCAGGATGTGTGTGCTCCAATTTCTATGTTTTAGACTTCCCCAGCTAGAAAATGAATATTCTTCATTACTAGATTGCGTAACACTTCATTACACATCTTCATGAACAGTTCAGTCACCTTTCCTTCAGATGGTTTCATTCCAATGGCTCAACAATTACTACTTCTGCTCTTTGGCACAATATGAACAAACCACAAGGCTGCCTCCCAAATAACTACATAAATTACTTTCTATATGCAAAAGTTCTTTCTCTGGATGATCTTGAAAACTTCTAAAACACACAAAAATCACCATTCTTAGGACGCTTAAGGATATAAAACTGCATCACATTTCATCCCAGAACCTCTTTCCTTCACTTCTAACTAGGTACCAAAAAGAGAAGAGGAAATTTTGGGTTGGACATGACCTCACTAGGTCATCTAGTGCTGCTGCCGGCTGAAGGCAGGGTCAGCTGTTAGAAGCTTGTCAGTGACAAGGTGCCAAAGCCTTCTCTCACTTCCAAAGGTGTCATGAGCAAACAAAACAGTTGGAGACCTCATAGATAAACTTAGTTCCTTTTGTATCATCAGCAACTACATTTTTTGCAAACATCTAAAAAAATCTTGCACGTATATGATGTATCTTTCAGTATAAAACTCTGAATATATAGGCACTGAATAAGCCAAGGGTAAGTACAGTTGCAACAAAAGGTTTTAATGTTAGTTTCTTCAGATTTTTCAGTTATAAAATTTGTTCATCTTTGGTAGTAGATCGTGTGTTTTTTATTCCACAGCAGACATGCAAACACATAGTGAAGTGCAGACAAGGTTCCAACTATTTGTATGCCAGTTACATTATAAAAATTCCAATATATTGAGAAAGGGTGGCTGTGAGTGTGGACACTGTAAACATATTGGAAAAAAATCACAATTACTTTGAAAATAATTTTAAATGCTATTTTAAACACTATTTAAATGCTATTTGACAAATACTACTTCCTTTTAGATTAATGGTGCATTTGTATAATAACTGGAATTCATGAATCATATATAATAATGGGAAAGGATTATTTGACTTCTCTGGTATGCATTTCTCTTTAGTCAGCAAGAAATTATTCAGATGTTAAATGATGAATGATTGCTCTATCTGCGGTCCCATGTTCTGTTACAGGCTCCTTGAGCAGCAAATATTTCTGAAATTCCTAACACACTTATAAGACATTTTTTATTGTTGGTAGTTGTTGAAGCCGTATTTTCGTTCTGGAATCATCTTTTGTTTTATAATCTTTTCTCTTTTTAAACTCAGTTTGGAATGAAAGTAAGCAGCATGCTTTCCACACAACACTAATCACACTTCACCTTTGTGGTCAATCAGTAAGACAACCATACTTATCATATTTCAAGTTCTCTGTGAAACTGTCATGTAGCTTTACATACCTTAATATAGATTAAGCAGAAGGGGAAGTTTACCTAATTCTGACCTCCAAGGACCAGTTAACTGTTACAATCAGTAAAATGATACTTTAAACAATCCAGTAAAGCCTAGCACCATCTGCAGTGACTCTTGTTTAAGGTACCAAACATTGAAGCTATACACATTTCACGCTAGGCTTCCCTACGTCAGACTGGTAACTTTAATCCTAAATCATTCAAGTTAATCCTCAGATTTTATCAACATTTACCAAATGCAATACTTTGTCAAAGTAACCAAGTCAAAGTTGACAAACTTTTAAAGATCATTGCGTTTTGAAAATAACTACTGTCTGATAACTACTGTGAAGCATTGTTCCTAATTTGGTAGCATAGCGTGCTGAAAAATGGCGACTCCCACTTAAAATAAAGTTTTAGGGGTTATATATTTTAAGTTTTTCAAGCAAGAAAAATGGAAAAAACCCCTGAATAAGTTACAGACTGTTCCTAAGGTGGAAAGACAGTGGAGGTGAGAACAAACATAAGGGACCAGAAATTATATACTAGAAGTCTTGCTCAAAAAGCTACATTGAACTCCAAATGCTGTTATTTTAGAATTTAGAATATCCATTCTTTAGAAGTGATGTGAGAGTGTCATTTCATCACTTTTTTGCTCTGTTGAGCATTATATACTGCCAAGTTGACTTGCACTGATCTAATGAAGAAAAGGGCTGATGGCAGGCTGACCACCATTTCTATTCATTGCTGACCTCTCTGAAAGCCATTGGTATCAATTAGAGCACTACTTTAAAAGGAACAAATACTTAATTCACCTTAACTAAGTTCAGAGCTTAATTCAGAAGAACAAGTCCTGGACAGTCTGTTAGTGAGAGACCACGAGAGATGGGTAGTAAAAGCTCTTCAGATGTTACTTACTCTCTACCTCGAAGCTGACTTCAAGGTAGCTAGCTGCTAGATGAGAATTTGGCTCATGTGATATCTGAAACACTAATTGTAAGTACGTTAAAAAATACACTTGTCTCTCAAAAGTGAAATTATTTCTTTTTCATTTTACTTTGATGAATCCTTTCATTATTACAATTTCATTTTTTTTTAATTTAAGGACATTAAAATTTGATTATTAAAGACCAACACGTATAAATTGACAAAGCTCCACTGAAGTCATTAGAAGTGTGCCAATTTCCATACATTATGGCCATAATCTCAGAAAGCATTCAATAACTTGCAACTTTGCTACTACTCTCATAGAAACTAATAGGAACTATGTCACTAATTTCAATGGAAATTAGACTCAACTTTTGCTAAGCAAGGTCAGTGAGTTGCTTAGTGCTGACATAAAGGAGAAGGAAGGGAGGAAGTGAGGAATAAGGATGACAGGCAGCATATATATTCTTGTCTTCTGAGTTAGGGACAGCCTAGACTTTCTCCTGTAGTCAAGGGTGGGTGAAACTGGAAACATACAGCCGCTGTCACCGTGTGGTGCAGGAAGGACAGCTTTTGAGGAGCATCAATGAAAGTTTCAAGGCACTAAACAAGTCCTGTATCAATTCCTTCCTGGATATATAAAATGGAAATCCATGGAGATCCACATCTCTATGCAGAACTGAAGAAATCATGCTGTTATCCACTCTCACAGGTGAATTACAGAGCACAAACAAGCGACTCATTGCATAAAGTGTCTTCCTATGAGAATACTGATTTTCGTGTAAGAAGTTCTGTGGTATTTGTGGGTAAATCCTTTTAGTGTGTGAAAACCTAGCCTCTATTATCTTTGACCCCCTCTCAGGTGTGTCTGCTCTCCTTTATTGCCTTCTGGTTGAAATTTGGTAAGAAATTCAAGTCTCTCCATAAGAAAACACAGAGATACACAAAAAGCACAATCACATAAGCTTTGTTTTCAGAAGTAACAAGGACCCAAACCTCTTTTTATTAATGAAGTGTGCGCTGAGAGTGATTAAACTACTACAGCACTAAAATCTCTCCATGACTCTAAGCTGTGTGTTCACTGGGAAAGCCATTACCAGATCTCAGCAAAGAGACTTTGTCATGGTTTAGGGCTGGGCCAGCCACTAAATCCTGGACAGATGCTCTCTATTAACCTCTCTCCCCTCCCTAGAAGGGAAAAGAGAATAAGGGAGAGAGACTTTATGGGTTGGAAAATAAACTAACAGATTTAATAAAACAATAGTACCAATACTACAGGATAATAATGTAAATAGGAAAATAATGAAATATATAAAGGTATGTACAAATATATATACAAAACCAATATAAAATCCTCCCCCTCCCCCACCCTCCCCCCAGTGATCACCAGAGGCTCTGCAGAGCCAGGCACTGGAAAAGTCCCAGTCAGGACTCAGCAGCAGGTGGGAGCAGGATGCAGGAACACACGAATCAGGATCAGAGGCAGACAAACTAGCAGGGTTCTGCTTGGACTTCAACCATTGCAGGATTGAGATGGACGGAAAGGTCCAAGATGGAAGAAAGGTCGAGACCCTTGTGATCCCTCGGCTTTATACCGAGTATGACGTGTGTGGGATGGAACACCTCGTTGGTCAGTTTTGGGTCCGCTTCCTCCCCCCCAGGTGCAGACATGGCACCCATGATGAGATAATTGGCCTTGAACTTTATCAGTACGCACTGTCTGGGAAAAACATGCTGCTAGTTTTCAGCAAGTTCAGCCACTTAACAAAGACTGAGCTGAAAAATAAAATCACTAAATAGAAAATTAGTTCTATTTAGCTCAAACCAGGACAGACTTGTAAGTTAGTGCCAGCTGAAATGATACATTCAAGGCAGCAGAAGGATAGCTGCAAATATCCTGAAAGTAGTATAAATAAATGTATTAGAAGTGCACTTTCTTTTGGCAAAACTAGTTATCTCAGGTTGACCAATGTGGCTATACAACCTTCTACTCCTTATAGTCAAGACAACTGTTTTGAATTTCATAATGTGACATGATCACAGTAACAATTCCTTTTCATTGCCTGTTTTAAATGGAGACAGAAAGCTATTTTGTCCTTGCAAACTAGTGGAGAAGACTTTAATCAAGCTAAAATCTAAATGATAAGCATGGGTATACAAAATAAAAGAAACTTAAAAATAACTCATCTGTAACTAAAATGGATTCAAAATCCATCATGATGTTCTTTTATATGACAGATCATCTTTTAATTTCTCTGCCATTAAATTGGTGGTGCCTTAGTTTCTTTCTTTGGCCACTGGAGTATTTTAGTTTAAACACAGTTGTTGTGTCAAGTTAATAATAATGAGGTGTCATTTAAAAGTCTGTGACATATGGGTGAGTGTGGATGATGTCTTCACACTTCCAAAGTGAAATAAATATTAATCTGGATACACAAAATGTTTTTCCTTTAAATCTTCAGTATAAAAGCATTTTATCATGTTACGTTGGGCACGAAGTATTAAGCCAATGTTATTTATTTCCCAGTAGACGTTTAATGTTATTCTTCTAACCTAATTAAAATCGATGGTCAGGGAAGGATAATTGAAATGCAACCTCATGTTTAAGTTTTACTTATAATTGCCTGTATCGTTTTCATTTTGTTTTGCTTTTGGATGTTTTCGGTTTGCTGTTTTTTTGAGGTTTCTTTGTCT